>NW_022060677.1:0-147786 GCF_003285725.1 Scaptodrosophila lebanonensis | reverse complement strand
TTTGCAAAGAGGACAGGAGAGGAACATCAGTTACGTGAACAGAAGTAGCGCAAATCAAAGAAAAAGGCGAAACTGCAATAATACTTGTAGAAGCAACGGCAGTTATGACACTGGAAGTTTCAAGGGCAACGGAAGATCACATGGGATGAACTTCAAAAGCAGTAGCAGCGACAGTAGTGACGGCGACGAAGGCAGAGGCAAAAGGCAGCAGAAATTCTGTGTGCACTGTGGTTGGAAAAATCATCGATCTGAAGAGTGCAAGTACAAACATCTAAATTGTCACACTTGTGGGAAGAAGGGTCATTTGGCGAGCGTATGTAATTCAAAACGAATAAATTGCGTATCGAATTTACAATCTGAAGATTCTATGTTAGATACTAAGCTAAATGAATTGAATTTTTCTGTATTTAGCGTGGCCCCAAATTCTTCGGGTGAAGTTTACGTGTTACCGGTTACAATTGATGGTTGTCACATGAACGTCACTTGCGATACTGGAGCATCTTGTACAATTATTCCATATTCAGTTTATGAGAAGGCAGTGATAAAGAAGCCGCTCAGAGAATGTAATTTTCCATACATGGACTACAATGGTCGTCTTATTGAAATTGTCGATGAGTACGATGCAACAATTGAATATCGAGGCATAAGAAAAGAAATGGGTATAGTAGTTGCGAAAACAATGAGTCCAGCTTTACTTGGTAGAACATTTTTGAGATCGTTTAATTTTGAATTAGTTCAAGTTAACAATATTAGCGAAAGTGAACAATTCTCTGTACTTACAAAACAAATAAAAAGTGAATTTGCAGATGTGTTTAGACCCGAATTAGGTTCTTTTAATGGGAGCAAAATTACGTTACAAATAGCGGAAAACACCAAGCCAATATTTTTCAAGCCTATGCAGCTACCATTAGCATGGAAAGACCGCGTTGAACAAAAATTACGCGCTTTGATTGAGTTAGGAGTTTTAGAACAAGTTGATAGTTCTGATTGGGGAACCCCATTGGTTCCGATTCTTAAGCCAGATGGTGATATAAGAATTTTTGGGGACTACAAAGTTTCCGTAAATAGATCATTAGTCGATGTACGATATCCGTTACCACGAATTGATGATATTTTTGCAGCACTCCAAGGAGGTGTATTATACACTAAACTTGATTTAAGCAATGCTTACAACCAGTTGCACCTAGATGAGCAATCTCAGTTGTTGTGCACATGGAGCACACATATTGGACTTTTAAAGGTCAAACGATTACCTTTTGGTATAAAAACAGCAGCAGCAATATTCCAAAGGCAATGGAATGTTTATTCCAAGGAATAAAAGGAGTCGTAGTTTAACAGGACGACATTACAGTAACAGGAAGCAATCTTCAAGAACACATTTCAAATTTAAAAACAGTTCTTAGCAAGCTGAAATCAGCCGGACTAACTTTAAATGCAAACAAATGTGAATTTTTCAAATCTAAAATTCGTTACTTAGGATTCTCAATAGACAGGTACGGATTAAGCAAAAATGTTGTTAGAGCTTCCAGCGTTTTACTAGCACCCACACCTAAAAATGTATCTGAATTACGAGCATTCATTGGAATGGTGAATTATTATTCAAAGTTTGTTAAAAACTTCGCACAGATAATGAGTCCATTATATGTACTTTTGCAGTAAGATTCAAAATTTGTTTGGACAGTTGAATGTAACAAAGCATATGAGAGAATTAAAAGTGAGATAACTTCAGAACAAGTCTTAGTGCATTATGACGCAAACTTGCCTATTGTCTTAACGACTGATGCCAGTAGTAATGCCGTATCTGGCGTACTAGCACATAGATTTGCTGATGGTCTTAAACCGATAGCATTTGTTTCCAGAGCCTTATCAAAAAGTGAAATTAATTATAGCACACTGGATAAGGAAGCTCTCGCAATTGTATATAGTGTAATGAAGTTGAAACAATACCTTCTAGGGATCAAGTTCATCTTGAGAACTGATCATAAGCCCCTCTTGGGAATATTTGGAGATAAAAAGGATTGCCACTTATGGCGTCTGCACGTTTGCAGAGGTGGGCTTTAATATCGTCAGGATTTCAATACACAGTTGAATACATAAAAGGTTCATTAAACGAGGCTGACGGACTTTCACGGATGCCTCAGTTATACAAGTCAAACGAAGATGAGGAATACAATTATATTAACTTCATTCAATCTGATATACCGTTTAAATTGAATTTCAAGAGTATTGCTCGTGAAACAAGGCATGATTCAATCCTTTCAAAGGTGTGCGAAGTTTCCATTAAAATTGGATCGTTACAAAAATTAAACAAGGCTGAATTATCAAATTTCATAAATAAAGCAAATGAGCTAAAAGTTGAGTACGATTGTATCTTATGGGGTCATCGTGTAATAGTTCCAACAAAACTTAGGAATCAAGTTTTACAAGAATTCCACAAATCTCATTTAGGAATGGTGAAAACAAAAATGTTAGCACGCTCATACGTATGGTGGCCAAATATGGATTTAGAAATTGAAAATTTAATAAGAGAATGTATGGCATGCCAGGAATCACAACCAAGTCCAGAAAAGTCTACTTTGATACCGTGGAAATCAAATGGTCAGGTAATAAATAAATAAATAATTTTTATTTATTGATATGTGTAGATTCTTTCTCTAAATGGGAAGAAGTTTTTAAAACAAAGGAAATTACGTCATCGTTTACAATAAAAACGTTAAGAGAATTATTTTGCAGATATGGTCTAGTTGATGTATTAGTGTCTGATAATGGTAGACAATTTACTTCAGAGGAATTTCGCATTTTCATGGCCAACAATGGCATAAAGCATGTTTTGACAGCTCCTGGTCATCCAGCGACAAATGGCCAAGCTAAAAACTTTGTAAAGACTTTAAAAAAATCAATAAATGCAAGCATTAAAGTTAACAGCAATTCTAGTTTTGACATAATCCTGAATAGATTTTTAATAGATTACAGAAATACGATTCATTGCACGACCGGCGAATCGCCAGCCAAACTTTTCTTTGGTAGACAACTAAATACCAGATTTTCGTTTTTAAAACCTCCAATTGTACATAATCAAATAAGCAAAAAGCAGGAGGATAGTGTCATTAGTTACAGAGGTAATCGCGACATAAGATTTAAAGAAGGTCAAAAGGTTATGGTCAGGGACTATAAAAATCAAAACAAGGCAAGTTGGACTCAAGCAACAGTTAGCCAACAATTGGGACCACGATCTTATTGTTGTATCTTAACTCATAACAATCGTGAAATAAAACGACATTTAAATCAAATTAGAAATCAAGAAAGCAAACACATTGCAACAGAAAAAGGAGATAATCAAATCGAAAGTGATTGTTCAAGTGAAACTAAAAGTCAAAATGATACTGTAATTCCTTCTGAACCAACACCAACCAGAAGACAGCTAAGACGACGTATAGAGGGAAAGGTTGTTAAGTCTTCCACTTAAAAATTAAAAATAGAAAATGAAACTTATAAATCAAATATTTGCAATTAAGAAAACAAAATGAAATGTATTAAGTTTAATTTAGACCTGAATTTGTAGTGTCCAGTTTCCTACTGGGCTGGTGATCTATCAAGCTTTTACAATTGTTGCATTTATTTTTGGCAAACGTTATCGCTCTCTTAGGTCACCTTGGATAAGCAGCCGTCGCATCGTATGATTATGCCGTTGTTACTTATCTTATTATTGCGCCCACGCATATGCATAGCATTGTTGTTGATTTAGTAAGTTCGGCTTCGGCTAAGTGCAGCTTCACGCTACCTAGCGGCGCGCCGATCGAGCATTAGTACAGCGACTATTGAGCAGTGCTGACGAATATTTCTTTTGTGCGTGTATACTATACACATATATTTAAAAAGTTTAAGCGCATGTTCATGTTACGCAACACCTAAGTGCAAGTGGTTCCTGTTTATTTAAGCCGAGGAACGGAGCATTCGGAAGTTCAGTATTGTGCAGTTTGTGAATTTTGGCCAGGTAAGGGAAGTTTTTTCAAGTCGGCCAGAAAAGTTAAGTGAATTCTTTTATTCACAGTGCCTCGCGCCTGTGCCCCTTTGGATGGGCCATAAAACCTTTGGCTGGGCCACTAAAACCCTTTTGCTGGGTTTGAAACCTTTTTGCAGAGCACCTGTCTCGTTCCTGGAAACCCATTTTGGCTAGTTTAAAATCGGACATAATAATATATCGTGCTTGGAAAACCCTTTTTGCTGGACCAAGTATTAGTGCCTCGGAAACTATCCACGCTTGTTTCCTTTGATGGCTGCACTATTTTCATAGACGACTTCAAGCTCTTTATGCGACCAGATTCCGAAGAACGGACTCCGCATTGCCACTCCAAAGACAAGCTGCTAGTTCCCCCACTATGTGTTAGGCACATACATACTACTCTATGTTAGTTTTTCTTTGAGGCAGAAACGTGGCCATATAAATCTTATTAAATTTGTGCTGCGACACAAAAAGCCACTAAAAGTTACTGGCGGCGACCATGATGTTGTAATGGATCTAATGCTAAGCATCATTTCGTCTATAAAAATTAGTTTCGTTTTTTTTTTTTATTTTTAAATAATGATTTAGTTTAACTTCCTTTCCGTTCACTTGCTGTACAAAACTTGAATGGAAACTACCAACTTTTATGTGGTTTTGGCGATTCCATCGTTCCAATCCTCGATTTACTTGGGAAGAATTTTGTGTAGAATTTCGAAAGAAATTCGACGACATAGATGACGATATGGATGTTTGGGAAATGATCAATTTGCGTCGGCAAGACGGGCAAGAATCTTTCGAAGACTTCCAATTCGCAGTGGAGAAACTCATAGGTCGATTGCGCAAGGACATATCAGAGCGTTCTCTTGTCCGTATTCTGATTCATAACGCTAAAACTTCTTTGCGTTATGAGCTCATGCATCTTGGTATTACTACTTTGGCTAGGCTTAGGGAAAAAATACGTACTCATGAGCAATTCTATAAACAAGTCCGATCGAGTACTGCAAGAGGAAAATTTGAGCACCGTTCTCGTGTAGCAGAGCTAGAAGTTCCAGCTCAAGAGCTTTTGAATGAGGATGTACCAGCTATTCAACGTAAACCATTAGTGTGTTGGAATTGTGATAAACCAGGACATCGTTTTGATGACTGTTTAGAGCAACGGAAAATATTTTGTTTTGGTTTTGGTGCCAAAAACATTTTCAAGCCCCTGTGTCCGACTTGTAACCCGTCGGAAAACCAGCATGTGGATGCGCAAACCCACAACTTCCTGTCGCATCCGAGGCATTAAGCCCAGCTGGTCGCTTGCAGACTGGGGCCGATCAGCCCATAGAATTGAATACTCCAGTCGCACGCAACTCATCTAATTCACATTCGAGTGCAAACCAATTTTTATCTTTCCATATAAGGTTAGCCAAGTACGCAGCAGCGCGGCAACGCATTTTCGCTGAGGTGAACAGTATGAACTGGAACCTTAAGCCAAGACGCTCAACTCTTCGACTTAGAACTTTTTGGAAAAAGATTCGTTCTACCCGGAAAAGACTTATTTCCGCAATTTTCCTAAGCTCAGAGAATCGCCTATTTACTGAACTTACTTTGGAGAACAAAGAATATATTGCTCTTTTGGATTCCGGTGCTATAATTAGTTGCATAGGCAATCAAGCGGCTAGCGAACTCAGATTTAGTCCGAAATGGCAAAAATGTTCAGGCAATATTAAAACGGCTAACAACTCAGAGTGTTCGGTGATTGGCAAACTTACATCGGAAGTGACATATCGTGGCAGGACAAAGCCCATTGAATTTTATATAATACCAGATCTTAAACAAGACGTATATTTGGGTATAGATTTTTGGCAGTCATTTGGTTTATTGACTCACATCCTGAAACCTGTGGAACGAGTATCCGAACTCGACATCGGTTATGATCAGAGCGAAGAAATTCCAAATATGTATGTCTTGAACCCCACTCAGAAGGACATTCTCGATTATGTGATTGCTAAATTTCCCTCGTACGAGAAAGAAGGGTTAGGGCAAACACACTTGATCGAGCATAGTATAGATGTTGGTAATGCTATAGCGGTTAAGCAACGTCATTGAGAAGCAAATGTTTGATGAGGTAGATAAAATGTTAGACATGGACATAATCGAAGAATCTAAAAGTCCCTGGAGCAGTAATTGTGTTTTAGTACGGCGTGGAGAGAAGTTACGTTTGTGTCTCGACTCAAGAGTTGTTAACAAATTTACTCGCAAAGAAGCATATCCTCTACCATCGATTACCTCCAGCTCGCTTTATAACAGGTCTCGACATGAAGCACGCTTTTTGGCAGATACATTTAGAAGAGAAGTCTAGGCAATATACTGCGTTCACGATTCCTAACAGGCCATTATACCAATACAAGGTAATGCCCTTCGGATTGTGCAATGCACCTCAAACACTTTGTCGACTCATGGACAATGTTATTCCTGCACATTTACGAACCAGAGTTTTTGTCTATCTTGATGATCTCCTTGTTCTCTCGGACGACTTTGAGTCGCACATACTTCTTTTACAGGAGATTGCAGGTTATCTTCGCAAGGCAAAATTGACAATTAATATTGGCAAATTAAAATTCTGCATGCGCGAAATTAAACATTTAGGTTTTATCATTGGCGATGGGCAATTGAAAACTCTTCCCGGCAAGATACACGCCATAAATGATTTCCCTGTCCCCAGGACGGTCAAGCAGTTAAGGATTCTTAAGACTTTCAGGTTGGTATAGGCGATTCGTAGAAAACTATGCCTCTGTAAGTTTTCCACTCACGGAACTCTTAAAGAAGGCCAAAGAGTTAGACTGGAACGAGGGCGCGGAGAACGCATTCAAAGAATTGAAAGCTAGATTAACTTCAGCACCCATTTTAAATACTCCAAATTTTTCGAATCCTTTCATTCTGTTATGCGATGCAAGTCTGCATGGTCTTGGTTGTGTTTTGGCACAAAAGAATGACGAAGGTATAGAGTTACCTATTGCATATATGTCGGAAAAATTAACGAAAGCTCAACGCAATTATACGGTGACCGAACTTGAATGTTTAGCAGTAATTAGAGGCATTCGTAAGTTTCGTGCATACATCGAATGTCAAGTATTTCTAGTGGTCACAGATCACGCATCCTTAAAATGGTTGATGAACCAAAAAGACCTTTCAGGACGCTTGGCTCGATGGGCTATTAAATTGCAAAGTTTTTCGATTGAAATAATACATCGCGGCGGCTCACAAAATGTCGTAGCCGACACCCTATCTCGACGCGATGAACCAGCGATTTGTGAATTTGACACAAGTGGTCAGATCGTAGCAGCTAAAGAATTCAGCTCATCCGAATATTTGGACTTGATTCAGCGTATTCAGAAGAATCAGTCGAAATTGCCCGACTTAAAAGTGGTAGATAACTTTGTGTATAAGCGCACCGAACATGGTACAGGTGACGCAGCTCAAGAATTTGATTCTTGGAAATTGTGGATTCCATCTGATCTCACCAAAGTCATTATGCTTAGATCACACGATTCACCGGATTCACCGGATTCAGCTCATTGTGGGACAGGCAAACTTGTAGAAAATTGAAGAGATATTTCTTTTGGCCTGGAATGGTGACGCAGATAAGAAAGTATGTTGCAGATTGTTCGGTTTGTAAGTCTACTAAAAGTCCAAATATCGTTTTACGACCACCTTTGGGTAAACCAATGGTTTCGGAAAGACCTTTCCAAAAGTTATATCTTGATCTTTTAGGGCCGTACCCTAGATCGAAAAGCGGAAATATTGGTATTCTCATCGTTGTTGACCATTTTGCAAAATTTCATTTCTTGTTCCCTCTAAAGAAATTTACATCAAATTGGATTTGCGACTATTTAGAGAACTATTTGTTTTATACGTTCGGAGTACCGGAAGTAGTGCTTACCGATAATGGTTCTCAGTTTCGTTCTGGCTGTTTTGAGGCTTTCCTCACCCGTTTTGGGGTATTGCACATTTGCACCGCGATTTATTCACCACAAGCGAATGCCAGCGAACGACTGAATAGATCTGTTTTAGCTGCTATCCGAGCTTATATCGGAACTGATCATGCTAATTGGGACAAGAACTTAAATGAGATAAGTGGAGCTCTACGAGCAAATGTACATCGTAGTACTGGGTTTTCACCATATTTCCTAGCGTTTGGTCAAAACATGGTAATGAACGGCAAGGACTATGAGCTTCTGCGTAAATTGAATCTGTTGACCGACGATACCCTCTTAAGACAACCACAGGCACTGCAGGTTGTTAGGCAGAAAGCGAAGCAAAACGTTTCAGCATCCCATGACATAAATGCTAGGATTTATAACTTGCGCAGCAGAACCGTGCAACTTCGAGTAGGTGACTCTGTCTTTGCACGCAATTTTGTACAGAATAACGCTGGCAGAAAGTTTAATGCCAAGCTTGCCCCTGTTTTTGTTGAAGCTAAGGTTAAACGCAAAATTAGTCCCGCATACTACGAACTCGTAAACGAGTCAGGGAAAACCTTAGGCGTTTACCACTTGAAAGACATTCAAATAAAGAAGTGACGTACTTGTATGTGGGAAACTGTTCTTTTATTTTCAGTAAAAGACGTCTCTAGTAAGACTCTCGCCGCTTTGACTGTGGTGTAGTGTCCAGTTTCCTACTGGGCTGGTGGTCTACCAAGCTTTTACAATTGTTGCATTTATTTTTGGCAAACGTTATCGTGCTCTTAGGTCACCTTGTTATCTTATTATTGCGCCCACGTATATGCCTAGCATTGTTGTTGATTTAGTAAGTTCGGCTTCGGCTAAGTGCAGCTTCACGCTACCTAGCGGCGCGCCGATTGAGCATTAGTACAGCGACTATTGAGCAGTGCTGACGAATATTTCTTTTGTGCGTGTATACTATACACATATATTTAAAAAGTTAAAGCGCATGTTCATGTTACGCAACACCTAAGTGCAAGTGGTTCCTGTTTATTTAAGCCGAGGAACGGAGCATTCGGAAGTTCAGTATTGTGCAGTTTGTGAATTTTGGCCAGGTAAGGGAAGTTTTTTCAAGTCGGCCAGAAAAGTCAAGTGAATTCTTTTATTCACAGTGCCTCGCGCCTGTGCCCCTTTGGCTGGGCCATAAAACCTTTGCCAGGGCCATAAAACCTTTGGCTGGGCGATAAATCCTTTGGTTGGGCCATAAAACCTTTGGCTGGGCCACTAAAACCCTTTTGCTGGGTTTGAAACTTTTTTGCAGAGCACCTGTCTCGTGCCTGGAAACCCATTTTGGCTAGTTTAAAATCGGACATAATAATATATCGTGCTTGGAAAACCCTTTTTGCTGGACCAAGTATTAGTGCCTCGGAAACTCTCCACGCTTGTTTCCTTTGATGGCTGCACTCTTTTCATAGACGATGTAGCATACAACGTACACTTTTTGGGTGAGCTGATGGTAGGGCAGATGTGTGAACGGAGCACGCGCTAGCATACCGGCATCGGTTTATTCGGCTGGTGGGAATGGGTTAGGTTGAGGGTACCGCAACACTGCGTGCTCACAAAGGTATATTATTTTATTTATTTAAAATTCGCGTGCTGTTTTATGGGAGGAGGGAAATAAAGTTCTATCAATCAGCGATCAGTTATAGGGAGGAAAAGAAGGAAAGGGGGGGGGGGGGGGCAGAAAGTATTAACAGAAGAAGCTTGCTACGCTAGGAGCCATAGTGGCGAAATGAGCTCGCAATGGTGGTAATGAGCGGCTCGAGTAACCCCACCCTTCCATGATCGTCATGCTGCATCTACAATTATTGACGATCCCTAAGCACACTGCGGATTCCTAAATTGGCTCACGGAATTTAGACACTTACGTCGATTTCATTATAAATTTATTCATATTAACAAGAAAAAACAACTAGTTCTAATAAGTAAATAAACAGAAAAAAAATTCAGGGAGTTTCTCGCTTCATCGATAATCACTATAATCCATATTAAAAAGGAAAACACAATAATAAAAGTAATAGCAATAATAATTAATAATAGTAGTAATAGTAATAACAGGAAATACAATAATTAAATACAAATTCCACGAAAGAATTTGAACAGTATATAAATGTGCAGAGAAACAAAAAAATAATGAAGTTCGGTATTGGCCTGTATTTAAATTATGCTGTCCAAAAAAAATGGATTTCAATTTCGAATATACAATTCGCAAATTAAGAAACACAAAAAAAAAAAAAAAATATGGAGAAGAAGGGAAAAATAAAAATATGCACAAACGAAAATTGCATATGTTTTGTGCAGTAAAATGTATTAATGCACTAAGGTCAATGACCGACTTAAAGCACACAGCTGACTACGATGTCGGCATTGCTTCGAATTTTCATTAGAATTTCAAGAGAGAGCTATTAAACATTGCGGTTTCTGCCCGCTTAAAATGAGAGCTTTAAGAGCGGACAAGGTAATCAAGCAGATAATAAAAAAGAGCGCACTTACGGTTTCGACTCCGAATCCAACGGCGAAAGATCTTTCGGCGGTGTTCGGCAGGCTTTGCTGAAAACAAATTGTTGTTGTTCCGTTTCTTCGGTTTCTTGCATTATTTAAATGCACTCATTAAAACACTCATTTTATCTTAAACAGAGAACAAAAAATAATAAAAAAAAAGCAAAAAAAAAAAAAAAAATATTTACAATATCTACGCTCGTTAGTTGAAGGCAGGAACAACCAAAAATAAATACAACTACCAATCTTGGCTTTACTCGGCGCTTACAGATTGCGGCACTGCCTAACCTCACTCTCTTATTTTTTTTTGGACTGCAGGCACGTTTTAAAGGTAATTTAACCTATTGGCAAATTAATATTTTTTCTGCGGCGTAAACAAAAAATATAAGAAACCGGGAAAATATAAGAAATCAGGAAAACATGTAACGCTAAAACCTAATTCGGCGGTTTTTCCATTAGCACTGTCCACTTTAGAAGGCGTTTAAATTAACCCCGAAAGTAATTATTTTGCGACTGGCCATAAGCACAGGGTCCGCCGGCGTATACATCCGCGCATCAACTGCTGGGCTTAGAGTTCTCGGGTCCGCCAGTGAGTACGAAAATAGTTCGTTTTTTCGGACAACAATTTAAGAGCGGCTTAATAAATAGCTCCAGACGTAGTAGAATGCATCGTACATAGGTATATGCATAGGTATATAGGCTCCAGACTTAGTGCCGAATCTAAATGTGAGCGAACAGAAAAAGGGCAACTAAGTAATAAGCACAGAAAAACAAGCCTGAAATTAAAATATTTACCCTGTTCGGCATCAACTTAAGAAGAATTCCTTTGCCAACGCAAATGGCATCCAAGCAAAAAAAAAAGAAAATATGCAGTAGCTCTAACTTGCACTTAACACAGGCGTTCACTTCTATACCAACATTTGTTGTTTTTTTTTTTAACAAAAGTTGTTTTTTTCTTTTAAATTTGTTGCACGGGAGCAATTATTTCCTGCCCAAATTAAAATTTTAATGCAAGCACATTTCTTTTTGCTATGCGAAAAAGTACGTCTGTTCCGTTCGGCGGTTCAAAGAAAAAGAAAGTGGTTAGTTCCAACCTAGGCTCATTAGCCCTTCCACGGAAGTGGTTGAGGTGGCAGTTGTCAAACGAAAGGTGCAAGGAGAACACTGACATTGACAATTCAGCCAAAAGAAAGGAAAAGAGAAATGAACCTTGCCACGACCATAGATGGCGCTCGTATGCAACTAATCTGCTACTAAGAGTAACCATAGATTCTACTACTAAATGTAAAACCGAATCTACTACTAAATGTAAAACCGAATCTACTACTAAATATAAATGCAAAAAAAAAAATTTACTATAAAAATAAATAAAAGCAATGTTATTAATATTTGCGCTAAGCGCTCCTACAACGACTTCAAGCTCTTTATGCGACCAGATTCCGAAGAACGGACTCCGCATTGCCACTCCAAAGACAAGCTGCTAGTTCCCCCACTATGTGTTAGGCACATACATACTACTCTATGTTAGTTTTTCTTTGAGGCAGAAACGTGGCCATATAAATCTTATTAAATTTGTGCTGCGACACAAAAAGCCACTAAAAGTTACTGGCGGCGACCATGATGTTGTAATGGATCTAATGCTAAGCATCATTTCGTCTATAAAAATTAGTTTCGTTTTTTTTTTATTTTTAAATAATGATTTAGTTTAACTTCCTATAGTTTTTTTTTGTAATCTAACCTAAATTTCGCCTCACTACAAGGTTAAAGTTAGGAAGTATGTATGTAGTTTAAGATCATTCATATTTTTTTTTGTGCCACCAAGTCCTCTTGAGCTCAACGACGGCAGTGCATGGTAAGTGATTTGCATTTTTATTTGATCTTTTGACATCATACTTTCAAATCTGATCTTATTTCCAATTTACGTTCGATTCCACTTCTTATGTTGAAATTTAAATGAATTTTCTGTAATGTTTTTTTGAATAATGTACATATGAGCCTTATTTTGGAATGTTACATACGGTAGATATTGATGTGTTGCAAACCATTTAGTATATATACCTATATATATATAAGAGAATGTTTTTGAATTATAAATTATGATAATATATGCCTTTAACTTTGATATGAATTCGTAAATTTCCTTTCGCTGGTCCATCACTAACTAAGATGTCATCGCCAAACCCAAACTTAAAGTAACATCAATTTGCTATAGGGGCTACCGACCATTATTCTTATTTCCGGTATGCCAAGGTAGGGTGGATACAGAATAGGATATAACTACATCTAATACCCTAGAAGCAATGTACTCTACATTAGTCTGTTTGTCCGCTTCTGTCCTGATTGTGGGAACAAATCCAAATACTCCATTTGTTCGTTTTGATAGTTTCTGTTTAGTGCACTTATTTTCTTGTAGTGGTGTGTCCGCTATGGTAAGGAGGAGAAAGAACCTCACCCCGTCCGACGAGCTAAGTTAGAGCAACGCGAGAAGTGCACGCCTCGAATCCTCCATAGCACAGTGAGAGAATGTAGAGCACACTCGTTCACCCGCTCCCTCTTCACCAGTAGCTCCCAAATTTAGGGACTTGCTTAAAACACAGACTTCCTCCCGCCACACAACACAAGTGGCGCCCAACGTGGGGCTCATCGCTGTCAGCTGGCATGACCGCTGGCACCCAAAAGCAACACCAGTTCTTACCAGGTGGGGCGGTCCGAATAGATGATGCCCGAAAGATAGATACCCGAAAGCAAACTAGGCTGAATGCTCTTATATTCCATCCAATATAGTTTCACAATTTTGAATGTTCAGTAGATTTATATGTCTACAGCGTAGTGGTTTGGGAGCTCAGAACCTCGTCTCTTGGAACTGCGATTGCAATTCGGTGGTTTCGGATTGGTCGACCAGAGCGAATCTGTTCCTTGAGAACTCTCACGCTGAAAATGTATAATATCTAAACTAAGCTTGCATTTGATGTGAGTTTTGATGGCTGGAATTGCAGATCGCTAGAGATACTTTGGTGGTCTGACCAACATCACTGTTCAGTCTTATCGCAAGTAAACAATAGAATTCATTAATTGCAATAGTAGATAAGGCAGACGAAAACTTTTGCAGATTAGATTGTCTTATTTATTTTTTGGCTATGGTTTTGATATCTAGTAAGTGGTGGACCAAAAGTTTTGATTGTTTTTTTTTAATCAGAATAATGGCTGTGCAACATAGTAATAAAAACTTAGCGCAGTCTTTACAAGATTTAGACCCCGTTTGTGGCATTTGTCAGGAAACCATTCGTGAAAACGAATTAGTGGCAATTGCACCTTGCAAACACAAATTTCATAATCGATGTATAGTGGTGCAAGCGAGTCTGTTCTGTAGACTTACATAAATAACAATTTGGCAGTGGAACTTCAAGAAGCCAGTGGTAGCAGTGGTACTCAAGCTAACGTGGCTACGGAAGTACTTTCCCATGCACACGGCACTTTTAGAGCTTCAAGAAATAGAGGAGCAACTCCAAGGCGGGGCGTGCAAACTCGATCTATGAGTGGTGTGCAAGGAGAAGCATTACCCGATAATTTATATACTACAGAAGGCAGGGCTATAGATCGCGTCGAAGTAGCAAATTTGGTACAAACGGCCATATGGTCGAGTCAGAATCAAATGATTCAGACCGTCAGCTGTTGCTGGCGTTGGCACAACAGGCACTGGTGCACATACTTCGCTACGTCGCGATACAGACCAGGCCAGTGGTATCGGTCTGCAACGCGTGCACAGGTTCGGCGTACTCCCATATGGCCCGCCGTTACGTCGTCGTGGCATTCTCTCAACACCTCCTGTCGTAGAGGCGCGGCCACGCATAGCCTCCATGGTGACACCTCATCTTCTCCAAGCACGTGAGCGATGCGGCGGTACAGCCTGTCGTTCTGTATGGCGTAATCTGGGTACTTGCTGGGACTCTCCAACACCGCTGCCGTCAGCCGCTGTAACCATTTACAAGTTGGTGCTGCCTCTGACTCCACGTGTGCACGGCCGATCACCTCGCGTGGTTGTCATGACAGTGCGTCGGCCACCACATTCAAGGCTCCTTTTCGGTACTGGACATCGAAGGTGTAATGCTGCAGCTCCAAAGCCCAGCGTGCGATGCGGCCGGTGGGGCTCTCAATCGAGTTGAGCCAACGCAACGCCAAGTGATCGGTCACGATAGTGAAATGGTAGCCTTCCAAATAGTGTCGCAGTTTTCGGATTCCCCAAACAATTGCGAGGCACTCCTTCTCCGTGGCGCTGTAGTTGACCTCCGCTTTTTGCAGCTTCCTACTGGCGTAGGAAATTACGTGTTCGTGGCCGTCTATGTCTTGCGTCAGAACCGCGCCCATACTCACTGGCGTCCGTCTGTAGGCAGAAACGTCGAGAGAAATCGGGGCACGCCAACACCGGAGCTTCCATCAGCTGCTTCTGGATACACTGGAATGCCTCCTGCTGCTGCTTTCCCCAACTCCACTTGTGGCCCTTCTTCAACAGTTCGGTAAGGGGCCCAACCGTTGTGGCGAAATTTGAATGTACTGCCGCAATTGTTTCAGATTTGATGGCGGCTTCAGCTCGTGGATGGCTGCTACCTTCTCCGGATCCTTTTGGATGCCCGCCTCCGTCACTAGATGCCCCAGGTACCTAATGGATTTACGAAAGAATTCGCACTTATCTCGATTTATTCGCAGATTGGCCGCCCGCAGTCGCCGGAACACCTCGCGCAAGTTGCTCAAGTGTTCCTCGAACGTCCTGCCGACCACCACTATGTCGTCGAGGTATGCAAACGCGTGCGGTGCCATGTCCGGGCCGATGACGCTGTCCAACGCCCTCTGGAATGTTGCGGGCGCAGAATGCAGGCCGAACGGCATCACACGCCACTGGCTGATGTTGGCGCCTGTGGTCCTACCACCGCCTGCGCGTTTGCGAGCGGTGACGCTGGAGTCGGTGCTGTTGGGTCATCTTCGTCAGGCGCATTACCAGCAGGCGCGGTGGAGGCGCAGACCTGGCTCTACAGTTTCTGGAAACCATCCTCCATAGCCTGGGCCAACCGGTGGGTGTACTGAGCCAACGCAACTGTCACCGAATCGGCAATCGCTTGTGTCAGGTCCGCCGTTGAGAGCACTGGAGCCACTGTTGGCGTCGCTGAGGCTGCCGTGGGCTCGGTTGTGGTAGCTCCCGGCGAGGCCGCGACCGCTATCGAAATAGTCGGCACTGTCGCAGGAGTTAGCGGTGTCATGTTTGCCTCTGTCACGACGAGCAGCCCCTCCGGTACGTCCTCTTGTTTCGGGACTCCCAGCCGTCCGCCGGGCACCGGGCTCAACTGGCCTGGCCCGCGGTACGCGACGACATGTTTTCGTAATATGCCGCTAGTTCTTCCAGGCGGGGTCGGTACTCTTCTTGGGCCGACTTCACGAACGTTGCCAGCCGCACCCGCAACGCATCCACGGTGCCGGTCTCCTCGATGTCGAACTCGCGCAGCACCGTGCTGAGCTCTTCCTTCCGCAGCACACGTATCCAGCTCGTTCGTAGCATCGTAGGTACACGCTCTCTTCCCTACTTGGTCGGATCTAACCTCAAACTTCTTTGGGGTCCCTGCTCTGGCGCCACTTGTAACGTTGTTACTCTGCCGCGGGTATGTTCGCCGGCCAGAGTATACTGAAATAAATTAGTAAATTAGGCACCCCAAAGTGCCGAGGTGTCCAACAAATAAAAGAGGGGGGTATGCCAAAACTTCTCCACGTGCTTTATTTCAAAGGAATCCAAAATGCAGCCCGCGCTTCAGTGCGTGTTGGGCGAGACCAAAAGAAGAACTAACTAAAACGAACTTAAAATTACCCGCCTTCATGGCTTACTATTCTTACAATTACTTATTAACTTACAACTACTTCGCATCGTAATGACGCGCGGCTGCCCGCTACGCAACGCGTCATTACAATCTACAACTTTGCATTCAAGGATTTTCAAAATATGCATTTTACAAAAGCAGGGAGAACAAACAATACAAAATATCAAACAGTTGGGGACAACTAAGTATACACACACACACACACATGCAAACAGCTGTTCGTGTAGTTGCGTGCAAACGATTGAAATAGCCAAAGCAAAATGTGAGACACTAATGTGTGAATGTCCATAGATACATATGTGCACATCTATGTACATATGTACATATGTATCTACATATGTATGTATGTATGTACATTCGTCTTGCACTGACAGAGCAAGAAATGTTAATTAATTGAAAATTATTTAACATTTTTAAAAGTAATTTTTTCTTTTTTTAGTGCATTTGGCATTAGGGTTTTCATTAATAGCTTTATGCAGCAACAACAAATATCAAATAGTTGGGGACATCACATACACACACACACAACACGCAACAGTTCGTGTCTATGTGTGCGGTTCTCTACGTGCGGCTGAAAAAGTGAAAAGAAACATATGTACATATGTATGTATGCCTGTGTATGAATATAGCATGTATGTACATTCGTATTAATGTATACATTGGGCAATCGAACACAGTTGTTTGATTGTAAAATAAAAATAATGCTCTAAAAACAACAACAACTGCAAGTCATTAGCTCGCTCTTCTTCTTTCGTTTTTACCATTTAATGTTAATTGCAAAGGCAAAACGCCAAAATGTTACAGTTACCGTCGCTAGGCAACGACTGCGTAAGCGATAGTAAAGCAGAAACCGAATAACGGAGCTACGCACATTCTGCTTCGCATTGCGGGCAGATGTATGTATGTATATGATTTGTTCTTATTGATCTCAATAAATAATTAGATTTTGTTATTTAAATATTCTGCTTATTGCATTCAAACTTCGATATTTTTATGGTATCGGTGCCAGTGCTTTTTGATCGTGGCTCATCGCTGCACGGCATTGACACGAGTGCCGTGTTTCATATTCCGAGTTTGTGCGTGACCGTATTGACTCAATATGGCACGAAAAGACTCAAATGTGAATTTAAAATTAGGATATACCCTTATAATTATTCCCCTTTTTTTGCACATGGTCTATCGTAAAACGTTGCGGTTTCTCTATATATAAAACAGTTTGTCCTGACTAATTGGTGATCAACGCACAGCCCAAACGGTAAAGGATGAAATTTTGACTCAAGTATCCTTTCATAGTATCCATCATAGTGTAGGAGCACACTAAGAAAGGCTTTTGGAAAATTCTAGCTCCAAAGGGGGGAAAACGAGCTTTAAAAAATATTAGTTATAGTGGTCATGTTCGTTTAACTAAATAGTTTGGCAAGAACAAAAATGTAACGGACTACTGAACAATTTTTTGTCAAGAACAGAAAATGTTCATTTTAATAACTTAAATGCCTTCCTACTGGTAACTTATAAGGTGAAAACATATG
Source organism: Scaptodrosophila lebanonensis (assembly GCF_003285725.1). Taxonomy (NCBI): domain Eukaryota; kingdom Metazoa; phylum Arthropoda; class Insecta; order Diptera; family Drosophilidae; genus Scaptodrosophila; species Scaptodrosophila lebanonensis. Next base: position 129,908 of record NW_022060677.1, on the reverse strand, counting down.
GGTAGGTTATGCACACACAAAATAAATACAATTGGAAACATTATATTGAGCCGGGTTAAGACGGGCAATACCTGCTAGTATTCTTATGTATGCTGATGATTTGAAACTTATTCTGACTTATGAAGACCATACTCATTTTCATCGCCTGCAGGATGATCTGAACTGCATGCAATCGTGGTGCTTAGCAAACCACTTGTACCTCAATTGCGCTAAGTGTAAGTTAATGACATTTCACCGAACTTTGCACCATTTAGTTACGTATACGATTGACAATGTGCCATTGCAACGTATATCGACTGTTGAAGACCTTGGGGTTCTTTTTGATTCCAAATTGAACTTCAACCTTCACATATCTAGTATTGTCAATAATGCTAAGGGATTACTTGGATTCATTAAACGTTGGTCCAAGGAATTCAATGACCCATATATCACTAAGCTTCTTTACACTGCACTAGTACGCCCTGTGCTTGAATACTGCTCATGCGTTTGGTGTCCGCAGTATAGAAAGCAACAGGAACGTATTGAGTCTGTTCAGAAGCAATTCCTTCTTTTTGCTCTACATAGTTTAAGCTGGGATCCCAACCTCCGCTTGCCATCGTACTCTAGCAGGCTGATGCTTATAAACCTTCCTTCTTTAGTTAATGTAGGACTGTTCTTGGAGTAGTTTTTCTCCACAAGTTGATTATCGGCGAGGTTGACTCCTCTTCCCTCTTAGGTCGCCTTAATTTTTCCGTGAGTCATTTGTTCCAATTATAATGAGCTTTCTCATTTACTTTCAACAGAACTCTCTCTTTATTCTATAAAAGTTCTTCTTTATAGTTATCTCCGTGGAAATCTCTGACCACATACTGCTGTGAGTCGGGGCATAGCTGGCCGGACTGGTTTAAAACTTTCCCCCACCGGGTTGGAGATTTCCCTCTTTCTCCTTTTGTCTTTCTTGTTCCATCTTTCTCTTTCCCTGTTTCTCTCTTCCCCTTTCTCTTCCTCTTCCTTTCTCTCCCTCTTTACCTCTGTCTCTTTCTACTCCTTACTTTTTATACTCTGTACATGAAATGTACAAGAGTATATTAGGTTTACGGGAGCTGAAAAATGTAACAGGCAGAAGGAGGCGTGGCAGACCCCACAAAGTATATATATTCTTGATCAGCATGACGAGACGAGTCGATCTAGCCCTGTCTGTTTGTCTGTCCGTCTGTCCGTCCGTATGAACACCTGGATCTCAGAGACTATAAGAGATAGAGACACCAAATTTTGCACAAAGATGCATTATGTGTGTATTCTATACGAGTTTGTTTTATTTTTTTGATTTCCCCCCCCACTTCCCCCCTATGGGGGTTTTCCCGATTTTCCATTCGTATAATCGCCTATATCTCGGAGACTATAAGACCTAGGAACACCAAATTTTAGTCCCAGATGCCTTATGTTAATACGCAGAAAATGTATATTTTGGAATTCCCCTCCCTCCCCCCTCTACCCCGCAAATCGTAACTCCCGTAATTCTTGGAATTTCGAACTAAAATTTTGGAAATACCCCCAGTTGGTTATTATGTGTCCGTATGCCAAATTTCATTATGATAGACCGATTTAACAAGAAGTTATATATATATATATATAATATGTTAATACTTATATATTGTTTTTGAATAAATCGACAGACCCACTTGTTGATTTAAATAAATAAATAAATAAAATAAATATTATGATCATATGTCCTTTATTTATATATGTATTTGTGAAAACGAAAATGAATACGAAGACACGCCTTTTTCATTTTTTTTTGTACATAATATATTTAAAGTACCAGTATAAAAGAGTTGCATTTAAATCATTACAATTCGGGCAACATAAAACAAAATGAAGAAGTTTGAATGTGTTCTATGTCCATTTGACAAATTTTTTGAAACAAAATATGGTTTAAAAAAGCATGTGCTTAAGAAACATACTTGTAACTTCAGTTATATCAAGGCTCGCTCGTACCCTTATGAACAAGTAAGAACTGAAATAACATTTTTTGTCTTCTTATTTATTTATCATTTTTCAATTTCCGACACAATTGCATTAGTTAAATCAAAGGAAATATAGCGTGAACTAACAAAAAGGAAATACATAGGAATAATAAATACAATTTGTAAAAAAATTTAATAAAAATATATTATAATAGTATTTTGTTATATTTTTTATTCAATGTATATGTTTTTAAATTTCTAGTCTATAGATGTTTTGCAACTAAAATTAGTATTTCATCGTCTTCGTCGGGCATAGCTAGGGGAGCTTCTTTTTCCATTGCGAGTAGTAACATCGTGTCGTCTTCATGTGGCATTATTTCTGCAATCAAGTCCTGTTATTATTATTATTATTCCACGGATTTACGTGCATAATGTTTTTATATATAGAGTCAAATTCGACCTCTCCCAAAGATTCTATTAGGGTGATTACTCTTCTGAGAGGAAAAGCTGCATCTTCATCTTCATTAGTAGAAATAATTTCCAAGCTCTCATCAAGTTGTGTTGATGACTGAGGGGGGTTGAACGTGGAGTATTAAATGGTGGTATTGCATTGATCACAAACAACTTCTAATGCCATTTTTGTATTGGTTTTTTTATTTTTATACCCTATACCCGTAGGGTAAAAAGGGTATATTAGGTTTGTGCAAAGTATGTAACATACAGAATGAAGCATCTCCGACCCCATAAAGTATATATATTCTTGATCAGCATGACGAGAGAAATCGATCTAGACATGTCCGTCCGTCCGTCTGTCCGTCCGTCTGTCCGTCTGGATGAACGCGAGGATCTCAGAAACTATAAAAGCTAGAATAACCAAAGTTGGCATCCAGATTCTTCTAGGTTCGAGTAAGGACGAGTTTATTTTATTTCTTTTAATTTTCCCCCCCCTTCCCCCGCTACAGAATTTCGTCAATAGCGTCCACATTTCAAATGCTACCTAAACCAAACTTTGCACACATAATTTATGTAGGAGTGGTAGAATATAACACAGTAACCCTGCCATAATTCAGCCCTGGTTAGGAAATGACAGTTGGCATATGCAAAGGGGAAGAGAAGGAAATGAAAGAAAACGAAGTAACAGCATAAGTAGCATCAGATCAGTCAGTCGGGCCTGAGTTGTTGAGGCAGAAAGAGGTATTAATTGTGCTCGTGCTAAAATCAAACGATGAATTAAATAAATGTTAAATAATAAATAACCTAACAGACCTACATACCTAATGTTAATTATACAATAAAATAATTGAGAAAACTAAAGCTAGTGTATAATTTAATCGGAGTAAGGCCCTCGACAACCCATGCCCTACAATCTTGGGGGCTCAACCGTTTTTTGTGCAGTCAAACCCGAAGAACAATACCATAAAGGCATCATAACAATCATTAAATTGTTAGTTTTTCGACGTTTCGTAAAATTGCACAGAATACATTAAAAAAAAAAAACAATTTTGGAGTGCACGAAGCATAATTTTTTTTTTTGACGCCTAAATGCATAGAATGCGGCGAACATTTGAGAAACTCAAACCAACAAGGCGCCAGTGAGACAGCCTGTGGGACAGCAGATGGCAACAAAATCATAAGTGTGCAATAACCGAAGGTCAGAACGATCACAAGGTGTTCATATCGGCATCAACCGTTACACAGCAGAGATCGACTGTACCGAAAAAGAAGAAGCGAGCAGAGTAAGCGGCGACGGCGTAGCAAGAGAGCTACGACAACAGCAGCGAGCAGAGTAAGCAGCGACGGCGTAGCAAGAGAGCTACGACAACAGCAGCGAGCAGAGTAAGCAGCGTTGGCGTAGCAAGAGAGCTACGACAACAGCAGCGAGCAGAGTAAGCAGCGTTGGCGTAGCAAGAGAGCTACGACAACAGCAGCGACCAGAGTAAGCAGCGACGGCGTAGCAAGAGAGCTACGACAACAGCAGCGACCAGAGTAAGCAGCGACGGCGTAGCTAGAGAGCTACGACAACAACAGAGTAAGCAGAGGACGGCGGCGAGGTGAACATAGATCGACGACGACGGTGAGCAGAGTAAGCAACAACAGCGAGAAGAGTAAGCGGCGTGTCTTATTGCCAGAATAAGAGAGTACCGGCGGTGAAGAGATCAGAACAGAAAAGAAACAACAAGACGCAGCAAAGAGGGTGGAAAATCGCACAACGGCAAACAGTGGAGCAAGTTTGCTAAACAAGTAAATATAACACTAATTATATCTAACAAATTGACAAATTACAAGCAAAAGAAGATTTTTGAATATATATGTTTACCACAAAAGCACAAATATTCCAATGAATTTTGTAAAATAGAATAAGCTTACTAACTTTATATGTAAGGCGTATTATGTTGTACCACGAGATAGCACAACTCAAAGTTCCAGAGCTAAAAAAGATTTTAAGTGAATTAGGTTTGCCAACAGAGGGGCTAAAAGTTCAGTTGCAGGAAACTTTATCGAGATATTATTCTGAGGGAGCAGATTCTGAGGCAAGTTCAATATACGAAGAGAGTGTAGCAGAAGGTTCAGGTATTTCAGAGCAAATTGAAAATATACAGCAAGACGTTCAAGAGAGAATATCCGAATCTAGCAACAAAATTACGTTCACATTAAGAGATATCCAAGTCTATATGACAACTTTCGGTGGTAGCGGAAGCTATGACGTTGTCGCTTGGTTAAGAGAGTTTGAAAATAATGCTCTTACTGTACAGTGGAACGATTTGCAAAAATTTATATATGGCAGGCAATTACTTCAAAGAGGAGCAAAGCTGTTTATAAATTCTAAATAAGAGCTAAACGATTGGCGTACGCTAAAAATGCATTAGAAGATGAGTTCAGCACAAAGTTTACGGCAAAGCAAATTCATGAACTATTGGGAAATAGAAAGAAAAAATCCGATGAGACTTTAAATGAATATTATTACAGCATGATGAGTTTAGCTAATAAAACCAAACTGGACTGAAATAAAAGTATTTTTTACAAGCTAAGAATTTATGAGAAAATAGCATCAGGTAGAGAATGGAAACCGAAAACAAAGTTTGAAACAAATGAACAAAAGAAGTTCAAAGAGGATATTCGTTGTTTTAAGTGCGGAGGGAAAAAACACCTAGCCAAAAACTGCAGAGAACCAAATATTAAATGTTTTAAATGCAATGAGTTTGGGCACAAGGCTAATCAATGCGAGGTGAAAAATGAACATGCATTAGCAAAGAAAGATAAATCAGACTTGCAGCAGCTATCGCAAAGCGTTTTTAATAGAGTTTTCATAAATGTCCAGATAGGTAAACATGTTTTGTCAGCTCTGTTCGATTCAGGCAGTGACATATGCACCATCAGCGAGAAAAGTTACAAAGCGATACATCCAGTTACTCTAAACCGAGACATAAAAGAACTTATAGGTATAGGAGGCAAAAAAATTTATACATTGGGTTCTTTTAGAGTACATACACAATTGGATTCTAATCCAATAGCGATTAGTTTTCATGTAGTTCGAAATAAAGACACTTTATACGACGGTGTTATTGGAAGCGATGTCTTAGAGTTCGTCAACGTGACCCTTACAGCTAAAGGCATTAGTTGCCAAGCCAGAGAAAATGTTTTAAATGAAGCAACAAAATATTAGGAAAGTAAAAATAAAGAAGAAAATAAAATACCGGAGTTAAAAAATACATTTAGCCAGCTACTAACAATGGAAGTTGCTAAAGAGTCGAGTAAGCTTGACTTTTTCCATCTAAAGAGCGAAATAAAAACTGAAGTAGAAAGCATGATTGATAGTTACAAGTATAGAAAGCCAGAGAGTAGTCCAGAGAGAGAGAGAGGGAGATGAGCATTATATTAACAGACGAAGCATCAATTTATCAGAGGCCTAGGCGATTGTCAATTGAAGAGCAGGAAAAGGTGGACAAGCAGGTTGAGGATTGGCTCAAAGAGGGAATAATTCGTCAAAGTTTTTCCGAATTTGCTTCTCCTATTGTGCTTGTGTCAAAAAAAGATGGTACCAAGATATTATGCTGTGACTATAGAAAGCTCAATTCAAAAATCGTCAGAGATAATTTTCCGATGGCAACAATCGACGATGTTCTTTGCAAGCTTCAGAAAGGGAATATGTTCACAACATTAGATCTTAGAAATGGATTTTTCCACGTTCCTATTAATGAAAATTCCCGAAAATATACAGCTTTCGTCACGCAAAAAGGGCAATACGAGTTTTGTTTTGTTCCTTTTGGAATTTCAAACTCCCCTGCTGTATTCATGAGGTATATATTTGCAGTATTGAGACCACTAATAGACAAAGGAACAGTTATTTTGTATATGGACGATATAATCATTCCTTCAAAAAACGAACAAGACGGTTTAAAAAAGTTAAAGGACGTGTTGAGTTTGGCAGAAGTTTCAGGCCTTAGGATTAAATGGGAAAAATGTCAGTTCTTAAAACGAAGAGTAACGTTCCTAGGGTATATAATCGAAAACGGTTCGATAACTCCATCAAAAGAGACAACTTCAGCAGTTAACAATTTTCCCGTTCCTCGAGACAAAACGTTTTTTAGGTTTAACCTCTTATTTTCGCAAATTTGTACAAGATTTTGCCATAGTGGCCAGACCTTTGACCAATCTAATGAAAAACAATGTGACTTTTAGGATGGAAGCAGAAGAATTAGCATCGTTTCAGGAGCTTAAATTACGTTTGACTAATTCACAAATTCTACGTTTATTTGATCCAAAGATTAGTACCGAAGTGCATTGCGACGCGAGTATGTATGGATATGGTTCTGTACTAATGCAAAAAGATTGCGTAGACCAACTTTATCACCCAGTCGAGTATATGAGTCGTAAAACTACCGCAGCCGAAGAGAAGTACTCGTCTTACGAATTAGAAGTTCTCGCGATAATCCAGGCTTTGAAAAAATGGAGAATTTATTTGCTAGGACGAAAAATTAAAATATTGACGGACTGCAACGCTTTTGCTATGACCATTAAGAAACAGGATGTTCCTTTAAGAGTAGCAAGGTAGGCGATTTTTCTTCAGGATTTTGAATATATAATTGAACACAGAGCAGAAACGAAAATGAAGCATGTTGATGCTTTGAGCAGAGTACACTGTTTGTTGATTCAAGATTCTTTAAGACACCGCATTAACAGGCACAATGCCAAGACGAATGGATAAATGCTATTTTTAAGGCATTGGAAACAGGAATTTATAAAGATTATTATATTAAACACGAAGTATTGTACAAGGATTTAGTGAGAGAATTAATAGTTATACCCTCAAAGATGGAACACGAAATTATTACAATGGCACACCGCCAGGGACACTACGGTGTTAAAAAGACCAGTGAACTTATCCTAAAACAGTATTATATACCAGATTTAGCAAAAAAGGTTGAAGCGATTATAAAATCATGCGTAGAGTGCATCGTAGGTGAGCAAAAACATAGCAAGAAAGAAGGTTTCCTCAATCCAATCGATAATCAGATGAGCCTTTGAAGACTTTTCACATCGATCACATTGGTCCAATGGACACAACAAAGAAACAGTATAACCAAATATTAGTGGTTGTAGATGCATTTTCCAAGTTTGTTTGGCTATACCCAACAAAAAGTACTGGTGCAGAAGAAGTTGTAGATAAACTGCAAAAGCAATCAGTGGTATTCGGTAATCCAATGCGAATGATCACAGACAGAGGCACAGCTTTTACTTCAAACATTTTCAAAGAATATTGTGAGTCAGAAAATATTCAGCATTTATTAATAGCCACAGGTGTACCACGAGGTAATTTACAGGTAGAAAGAATCAATAGAATTGTCATTACTATGTTGAGTAAGCTATGTGCTGAAAATTCACAAGTCTAGTACAAAAACGTCAATAGAGTCCAGCAGTTTATTAACACATCTCCTCCAAGAAGTACTAAAGTGTCTACTTTTAAAATATTAACAGGCATAAATATGAGAACAAAAAACGATCCCGATCTCAATGTTGCTGGTGACGAACTCCTCAATGAATTGCAAACCGAAAAAGACGAAATTCGTAAAGCTGTAAAAGAAAATATTGCACATATTCAGGAAGAAAATCGACAGTCATATAATAAATCTAGGAAAACTGAGAATGAGTATGAAGTCGACGACATGGTAGCAATAAAACGTACACAGTTTGGACCAGGATTTAAATTAAAAAGGAAATTTCTAGGGCCCTACTAGGTAGTTCGAAAGTTACGACATGGGCGCTATGTAGTGGAAAAGATAGAAGAAGATGAGGGACTAAATACAACAAACGCTGTTGCAGAAAAGATGGTGTCCATCATTCGGGATGAATGTCTTGTCGGATGGCCGAATGTAGGAGTGGTAGAATATAACACAGTAGCCCTGCCATACTGCAGCCCTGGTTAGGAAATGACAGTTGGCATATGCAAAAGGGAAGAGAAGGAAATGAAAGAAAACGAAGTAACAGCATAAGTAGCATCAGATCAGTCAGTCGGGCCTGAGTTGTTGAGGCAGAAAGAGGTATTGAGTGTGCTCGTGCTAAAATCAAACGATGAATTAAATAAATGTTAAATAATAAATAACCTAACAGACCTACATACCTAATGTTAATTATACAATAAAATAATTGAGAAAACTAAAGTGAGTGTATAATTTAATCGGAGTAAGGCCCTCGACAACCCATGCCCTACATTTATATATAATTGTCCATTGTTGTTCAAAATTTTATTCAATTCGGTCAATTCTAAGAAAAGTTATTAGCAAAACAAATTTTCGCCAGTAAAACCCCACCAAACTGCAGCAACAAGGTCGCTCTTCTTCTTCCTCTTTTTGCTGCTGCTATGGGCGCATATAACTCAGAGACGCAAGTTTACCTGGGTACAGGGTATTACACAGTCGGGCTTGCTCGACTGTAGCGTTCTCTCTTGTTTTTAAATTTTAACAATTTTAAACACAACTTTTGTTTTATCTCACTGAATCACGTTAACGCTTCTGCAGATTTGCAGATTTTTTTTTGTTTTTGCTTGAACAAAATAAATATGCACTGGAATTGTTTATATTTATATTTAAAACTTGAAAAAAACGTTGAGTGTTGTAGCGCACTGCTTACAGTAAACTGCAAAGGAACCGGAGTCGTTCCTTGCGTTTTATTCAGTAGCAGGTAAGAAGCAATGGACTTAGAAGGGCGGTGTTCTTTTTTCTTTCATATATATTTTTCCCAAACTCAAAAATCATAAACTCATCATTATATGGTCTGTCAATTTCAGAGACAGTTAAAACACTTGACCATTTTTAAATCATCCCAAAGAAAAGTCATAAATAACTCTGCAGGTATTGAAACACATTGTGTGCTCAAGCAGTAAACAGCTAACAGCTGAAGCTCCAAGTAGTATAGATATAGGAAAGCAACCTTTAAATGCGTTAAGAAAAACTGTGAAGATTGAAATCAGGAAGCATATTTATCAAGTTGATTTTATTTATTATGTTAATAATGATTACAAAACTCAATCGAACCCGAAGAGTTCAATAACTTCTTCAAAGTGCTCGAATCGCATCAAAAGTAGTATAGATATGGTGTAGTTAGGATAGAAAAGCCTAGGGACCATCTCCTTAATGAAAAATCGCCTTAGCGCCATTTGTCTGCAATCATCATTGGTTTCTCCCTTTGTTACTTTCTTAGCACAGGCATTTTCCATATGGGTGTCACTGCCACACAAGCTGCAATAAACGAGTTTGGTGTAACCATCTCTTGAGGGGATTTTCTTAAAAATTTTATTCATAGTTTGTTTTTCTAATTGATGTATTCGTACTTCAATGCTTTATGCACTAGTGCAGCAGATTAACTAACGCTTATTATTAACTTTCAAAAATATATAAACATTGTCTTGACCAAAAAACCAATGAACTATCCATGCCCAAAAAAATATTTCAACGCCATGCCGATTTGGGTTTTATTTAAAAAGTATCTGTTTTTCAAAAAAAAAAAAAAAAAATGCTTACAATTGGTTGTTGCCTTAGCCAACAAACTGTCTGTGGTATAATATTGTGGATGCGATTCTAAATATTTTTACCAATTGGTATTGAGCTGTATGTGATATTTCCCCATACAAGTTCAAGCAATTAGGTTAGTGGATAGGATCATGCTCGTACCTAAAAATAGAATGTACATATTTCGATTAGTGGTTCGGATCCTGATACAACTTGTAAATATTTCTTTATGTATTGAGGTTGATATATTCCCCATACAAGTTAAACTAATTGGGGTATTGGTTTGGTTCATGAGCCAACTTAGAAATATTACGTAATCGGATCAGTGATTTGGATCCTTAAACAACTTACAATTATTTTAGTAAGTTGGAGTTGAGTTGCGTAAGATATTTAATTAGACTCGAAATGGATTTCCAGTTGGAAGTGAAATATGGTAAGATACTTTAGATAGAATACTTGAGTATGCAGTTTTAGAATAGATGATAGAATACTTGAGTATGCAGCTACCAACACAAATACTCAAAAGGCCCTCAGTTATTGTAGCCAACACTGATCCTTCAAATAAACCTGGCGCTCACTGGGTTGCATTTTACTTTGATAATAACAACAAAGGAGAATTTTTTGATTCTGTCCGTCTGTCTGTCCGTCCGTCCGTATGATCACGTAGATCTCAGAGACTATAAGAGCTAGGGACACCAAATTTTGCACAAAGATGCCTTATGTGTGTACGCCATATGAGTTTGTTTTATTTTTTTGATTTTCCTTCCCACTTCCCCCCTATGGGGGTTTTTCCGTAACGCCGTTCGTATATTCGCCTATATCTCGGAGACTATAAGAGCTAGGGACCCCAAATGTTAGTCCCAGATGCCTTATGTGAATACAAAGAAAATGTGTGTTTTGGAATTTCCCTCCCTTCCTCCTCTCCCCCGCAAATCGCGATTTTCTCTAACTCCCCTAATTCTTGGAATTTCGAACTAAAATTTTGGAAATATTCCCAGTTGGTAATTATGTGTCCGTACGCAATGTTTCATCACCGTTTCATCATGATAGACCGATTTAACAAGAAGTTATAGCCATAAATATATTTGCTGGTTGGTAATTATGTGTCCGTACGCAATGTTTCATCACCGTTTCATCATGATAGACCGATTTAACAAGAAGTTATAGCCATAAATATATTTGCTGCTGCGGCGCTGCTCAAGCGCTGCCCGCGGCTGTTGTTCATGTTGCTGTTTGGTTGACTGCGAAAATGCTTACATAGACACAAATAGACGCGCATAAACATACACACACTCACATAGACGCAATTGCTTTGTATATGTGCAATTATACACCCTTTACGTGAGTTGGAATACCAGAAGAGGTAAAATCGATCAAATTTTTTTTTATTCTCTTACCTTTTTAATTTCTATAATTATTCTAAACATATGTACAGAGTATTTCTAAGTCGGGACACCCGACATTAGCTTTTTTACTTGTTTTATTCTTTTTTTATGCACCGAGCTGTGAGCTTATAATAACGATCCATTAGATTTACCGCCTCCTTCGTTAAAAGTGGAGCAGCATGACAAAAGCAAGTGTCTGGTCCAGCGTCTCTTATCATTTGACCAGAGACATGTTTCCAAATGTGTTCGAAACCGTGAGGTTATGAATCGAGATTGATTCATTTCATCAAGCATCTGCTTAAGATTTTGCAGTCTCTTATAATGTTCACGAAAATCATGTCCTCGAACTGATTTAGAAATACTTCGATTTGCTTTGTCACCATTTTATAGAAGTTCATAATTATTTATTCAAAAGTTTTTTTTATTTTGCTGCTATTTTTTTGTGTAGTGGGGATGCTGGCGATTAGAATAAGACTATGATTTTGATGCATTAAAATATCCTCCTTTATACTTGCAGTTATGTGTTATGTGTTATGGACTATATCTGGTCTTCCCTTTTCCTTTATATAAAATTTGGAGGATACCGTTTTCCTTCAGTTTTTTATAAGGATTTTTGGTCGAAAATTTTTTTATATAGATTTTAGGAAGGAATATCCAAATGCATTTTTCATCCCTTTCCTTTAAGTATATTTTTATATATTTTTATCTTATGCTTTAATTTACAGTCAATGATAGTAGTATAGATATAGGAAAGCAACCTTTAAATGCGATAAGAAAACGTTAAGAAAAACTGTGAAGAATGAAATGAGGAAGCATATTTATCAATGAGTTTAATTTTATTTATTACGATAATAATGATTACAAAACTCAATCGAACCTGAAGGGTTCGCTTATGCGTTCGAGCACGAAGTGCTCGAAGGCATAAGCGTAGTAGTATTGATATGGGGTCGCTACTACTTTTTCAACTAAACTCCCCACATTTAGCAAAGGCGCCCACCATGGGGTGTGGTAGATATAAAAGGATATTCACCACTAATTTCCAACTGGTGACCCAATTAGACTAATCAAAACCTGTTATGCAACTCAATACGACCTTGCTCAAATATATTCCCCTCAATATCAAAGTATCTAACCATATTTCACTTCCAACTGGAGAACCAATTCGAGTCTAATTAAATATCTTACGCAACTCAACTCTAACTTACTAAAATAATTGTACGTTTTATCAGGATCCAAACCGCTGATCTGATTACGTAATATTTCTAAGTTGGCTCATGAACCAAACCACAAACCTAATTAGTTTAACTTGTATGGGGAAATATTCACCACTAATTTCCAATACAATCTTGTTCAAATATATTCCCCTCAATATCAAAGTATCTAAATATATTTCACTGTCAACTAGAGATCCAATTCGCCTAGCAGAAATCCTCTAATTAAATATCTTACGCAACTCAATTCCAGTTTACTAAAATAAATGAAAGTTGTATCAGGAACCGAACCACTGATCCGAATACGTAATATTTCTAAGTTGACGCATGATTTTTTTTTTTTTTTTTTTTTTTTTTTTTTTTGTGGTGAAAGCAATGTTTATATATTTTTGGTAGTAAATACTAAGCGTTAGTTAATCTGGTGCACTAGTGCCAAAAGCATTGAAGTACGAATACATCAATAAGAAATAAAACCATGGATAAAATTTTCAAGAAAAACCCCTCAAGAGATGGTTACACCAAACTCGTTTATTGCAACTTGTGTGGCAGTGACACCCATACGGAAAATGCCTGTGCTAAGAAAGTAACAAAAGAAGAAGCCACTTCGTGAAGCACTTCGTGCTCGAACGCAAAAGCGAACCCACCCTTCAGGTTCGATTGAGTTTTGTAATCATTATTATCGTAATAAATAAAATTAAACTCATTGATAAATATGCTTCCTCATTTCATTCTTCACAGTTTTTCTTAACGTTTTCTTATCGCATTTAAAGGTTGCTTTCCTATATCTATACTACTTGGAGTTCCAGCTGTTAGCTATTGTTTACTGCTTGAGCACATAATGTGTTCCAATACCTGCAGAGTTATTTATGACTTTTCTTTGGGTTGATTTGAAAATGGTGAAGTGCTTTAACTGTCTCTGACAGACCATAAAATGATGAGTTTATGATTTTTGAGCTAGAGAAAAAAAAATATATGAAAGAAAAAAGAACACCGCCCTTCTAAGTCCATTGCTTCTTACCTGCTGCTGAATAAAACGCGAGGAACGACTCCGGTTCCTTTGCAGTTTACTGTAAGCAGTGCGCTCGAACACTCAACGTTTTTCAAGTTTAAAAAATAAATACCAAAAACATTTTTCAAAGTGGTTTGCGCGAATAAACAATTCCAGTGCAATTTAATTTTGTTCAAACCAAAAAAACAAAAAACAAAAACAGAAAAAGCGTTAACGTGATTCAGCGAAAAAAAAATAAAATAAATAAATAAAACAAACGTTGTGTTAAAAAACTAAAAACCAATACAACAATGTCCTTAAAAGATAGTTGTGATCAATGCAAGACCACCATTGAAGGCGTTGAAGCCTTTGAGGAACACTACGCTGAGTGCTCAGGACCAAGGAACGCATTCACCACAATGATGGCGGCGGCAGCTAAAATTAGTAAAAGGGCATTTTCTGAGCAAGAAGAGGAAACCGCAAGCTTACGCGCTTCGAAGAAAATGAAAGGATCTGAGCCCGATGTAGACTGCTTGATATGCAAAACAAAAGTTCCGGCAAAAGTTTATAAAATCCATTTGAGAAGCTCAGCTCATAAAGACACTGATTTTAAGCAACTAGATGGCAACAAGAACGTCCTTGTAATTTCACCAACAAGCAATTTCCCATGCAAAATTTATCGCATTAAGGGAGAACGTGAAAATATAATAGACGCAAAAGAATTTTATAACCACACGAAGCAAGATATTAAAACTCTGCTCGAACTAAGCATCAATGAGCATAATGCTATTAAGTACAGCTTAAAACTGTTCGGTGAATATGTTAAAAATTCAGAGGAAGGAACTGTTGCGTCGTTAAAGCACTTTGCCACTACATTAAATAGCATCTCATATTGAGCATCGATGAAATTGATGCTGAATTAGATAAAACAATTGAAAATCTTGCTTTATCATCAAGTGAGTTTCAAGAAAAAGATAGTGGATGGGCAATTCAAAAATTTACATATTTCGAAATGGTAGTTACGAAATTGGAGCACATTCGAGCTTCATCGTACTGCCCGCTGCCATCCAATATCAGAAGCAAAGGAGCAATAACAAATGTTATGAATAATGATGCATATTGCTTTAAATGGACCGTTTTAGCGGCAATAAGGTTTCGCAAATATCCTGAAGAGCCTCTGAATTTGTTAACAGCTACAAAAACATATAGGATAAACGACATATCATCAAACAAAATAACATATGAACGGGAGACATTGGATTTTACTGGAATGACTTTTCCTGTTGATAGAGGAGATATAGCTCGTTTTGAAATATTGAATCGCAAATTCAGTGTTAATATCTTTGTTTTGGAAAAACGCTCTGATGGAAGTTCGAAGGTCGTTGGACCATCCTATCATACGAAGCAGAAAAAAGAAATTCATATAAGCATGCTGGCATTTTATAATGAAAAAAAGCAAAAGCAAATGCACTGATAAGGGACACAAAAAGACTCCTAAAGGCACAGTTTACAGCGAGTCATGTATCAGGTGGTACTTTTTGCTAGTCATGCCTTCATTATTATACCCAAGGCCATAAAACTCATAATGAAAACAAGTAAAAAAGCTAAAGTCGGGTGTCCCGACTTTGAAATACTCTGTACATATGTTTACAATAATTATAGAAAATAAAAAAATTAAGAAAATAAAAAAAAAATTTGATCGATTTTACCTCTCTCGGTATTCGAACTCACGTAAAGGGTGTATAATTGCACATTTACATAGCAATTGCGTCTGTGTGAGTGTATGTATGCCTATGCGCATCAATTCGTGTCTGTGTAAGCATTTTCGCAGTCAACCAAACAGCAACATCAACAATAGCCGCGGGCAGCGCCTGAGCAGCGCTGCAGCAGCGCTGCATCAGCAAATATATTTGTGGCTATAACTTCTTGTTAAATCGGTCTATCATAATGAAATTTGGCATACGGACACATAATAACCAACTGGGGGTATTTCCAATTTAGTTCGAAATTCCAAGAATTACGGGAGTTACGATTTGCGGGGTAGAGGGGGGAGGGAGGGGAATTCCAAAATATACATTTTCTGCGTATTCACATAAGGCATCTGGGACTAAAATTTGGTGTTCCTAGGTCTTATAGTCTCCGAGATATAGGCGATTATACGAATGGAAAATCGGGAAAACCCCCATAGGGGGGAAGTGGGGGGGGAAATCAAAAAAATAAAACAAACTCGTATAGAATACACACATAACGCATCTTTGTGCAAAATTTGGTGTCTCTATCTCTTATAGTCTCTGAGATCCAGGTGTTCATACGGACGGACAGACGGACAGACGGACAGACAGACAGACAGGGCTAGATCGACTCGTCTCGTCATGCTGATCAAGAATATATATACTTTGTGGGGTCTGCCACGCCTCCTTCTGCCTGTTACATTTTTCAGCTCCCGCAAACCTAATATACTCTTGTACATTTCATGTACAGAGTATAAAAAAAGAGTGTGGTAAAGTAAGAGCTAGCTATCCTGCTCCAGGATCGTCAATTAAGTTTGAGAATTGGCGTAAAAAACTATCTCCACCTGTCACCATCTATGCGGATATTGAGGCTGTTTTGGAGAGATATAGCACATCTTTAAACTCGCCCAACGTATCGTCCACTACAAAGGCCCAGAAGCATACTGCCTGTGCGGTTTCGTTCAATGTAGTCCATAAATATAGACCTGAACTAAATGAAACATGGCAATATGAAGGTAATTTATATCACCATTTATCCTATAAAGAAGTTTTGAAAAATATGAAACCTTTTAAATTTTCAGGAAAGGATTGTATGGATATGTTTTGTCTAGCCTTACAAGCTACAACAGACAGACTTTATTACCTATACTGGGCAAAACCTGCTAAGCCATTGGAGGAACTCGACATCGCAGATGCAATCCTACAGGAATACGAAAAATGCTGCGCCTGTGAAAAGGACATTCCTGATAGTGATCGACAAAAGGCTTATAATTATTTTAATGGCGAGTATATGGGGCCTACACATAGCAAATGTAAAAATGAGTACAAGTTTAAGTTTCCAGCTTTCCCTGTAGTTTTTCATAATTTATCTAGGTATGATATTCATTTATTTATATGCCAGCTAGGTAAAAACTTAACTGCAATTCCATGCAATAAGGAGTTGTATATAACAGTTACTAAAAAAGTTGTAAAAGATAATAGATATTTGTATAATATAAACTTCATCGATTCTAATAGATTTTTGAACTCTAGGATAATTTTCACTTATTAAAAAATCAGTTCCAGGGTCAAAAGTTTGACTTAATGTGTAGAAAAGGTATCTTTCCGTATGACTATTTGGATACATTTGAAAAATTGGATGATACTAGTTTACCAAGTAGAGAACATTGTTATAACTCCTTAGCCGATGAGGAATGTTCAATAAAAGATTACACCTTTGCTCATAAAGTTTGGAGCACATTTAAATGTAAATCATTAAAAGAATATCTTCTTCTGTATTTGCGAAGCGATGTTCTAATACTTTCAGATATTTTTGAAAATTTTAGAAATATTTGTAAACAAATATACAATTTAGATCCCATTAATTATGTAACAGTACCCTCACTTTCTTGGGATGCTATGTTAAAAATTACTAAAGTAAATTTAGAGCAAATCAGTGATCCTAATATATACAATTTCTTAAAAGTTGCTATCCGAGGTGGTTTAACACAATGTAACCAAAGGCTAGTAACTGCTAATAATGAATATTTAAAAAATTTTAATCCAGCACAGGATAAGGTTTTTTAGCATATATTGATGCTAACAATTTATATGGTTGGGCTATGTCCCAAGAACTTCCTATTTCCGACTTTCGCTTCTTAAGTACCTATGAAATAGGATTATTAAATATTTCAAATCTTTCCGATAAAGAAGCCAACGGTTATATACTTGAAGTGGACTTAGAATATCCCAAAAAAGTTCATGATAAACATAATAGCTTACCATTCTGTCCAGAAAATAAGATACCCCTGGTGGGAAACATAAAAAATTATTAGCAGACTTAACTAATAAAAAAAATTATATTATTCATATTAAGCAACTTCAGTTGTGTCTCCAGAATGGTCTTGAATTAACAAAAATTCATAGAGTACTCACTTTTAAACAAAGCCCTTGGCTAAAGGCGTATATTGACCTGAATACAGAGCATAGGAAAAAGGCGAAAAACGACTTTGAAAAGAATTTTTTTAAATTAATGAACAATGCCGTTTATGGTAAAACCATGGAAAATGTCGAGAAACGTCGAGATGTTAGACTAGTGAGTAGATATGAATCAGCTCAAAACTCTGTGGGTTACAGACAACTTGTAGCTATGCCGAATTGCCATAGCATTGAAATATTTAATAATGATTTAGCAGCAGTAGAACTTTCTCAACTAGAAATAGTATATGATAAGCCGATTTATATACAGTTTTAGAACTTTCAAAATGGTTGATGTATGAATTTTATTACGAATTTCTTACTACCGTATCAGACACAATTAAAATAGTATACATGGATACCGACTCTTTTATTACATCTTCAACCGTTGACATATATGAATTAATTAAACAATATCCTGAAAGATTCGATACATCAAACTAAAATGAAAGAAATAGATTCGGAATATTACCTGCTAATAACAAGGAACTAGGTTTAATGAAGGATGAAAATGCTGGGAATATAATGAAGTCCTTCGCGGGTTTGAAAGCAAAAGCTTATTCATATATCGTTGAAACAACAAAAGAAATTGATAGTGAAATTAAAAAAGTAAAAGGTGTTAAGAGATCTGTTGTAACAAAATTAAATCATTCCGATTATATTGAATGTATCCGAAAAAGGAAAATATTTTTGGGACAGCAAAGGGTGATAAGAAGCAGGGCACATACTCTTTATACTGAAATTGTAAATAAAGTAAGTCTTAATTATAAAGATGATAAAAGGTATATTACTGAAGATAGAATTAATACTTTAGCGTGGGGTCATTATAAAATTGACTTGAATCCAAAATAACGAAAATTCTCAATTGTATTTTCTATTTAAAACATAGCATTTTATATATTTATAAGCATCAATGAACTGTATATGTATTGTATATGTAAATAAACTTGTATTTAAACAAATAAATAAATTATTGAAAAGCAATTGTCTTTGTTAATCAATTTTTTTTATTAATGCTCTTATTACAATATATTTTTCTTAGCGATCCATGAATTATGGCTTTCATCGAAACCTAACCATTTTACCAATACCTTATTACCTTTAGTTGTCAAAATTTTCTCAACGAGATAAGCATTCTTATCTTTAACCTTTTGAAGTTCATACTCATAAAATGAACCGTCAATCAATTCCTTGTTATAATCTTGTAAAGTATACGTCACTGGAGAAGTTGACTTAACTTTTTTTACTGTAAATATTTCCGTGGTCCAGTTTGGTTCATAACTTTTTTCGAAATGCCCTTTGTATTTACTTATTCGAACCGAATCTCCTACTGAATACTTGTACGACGGAAATACTTTAGGATAATTGTACACAGTATTTAAAATAAATTCTTCATTTTGCTTTCCAACAGAAGTGGGTTTCATTTTAATGGTCCTATGATATGTGTTGTTATACTTTGATACTAAATCTTGTATTCGATCTATCCATCTATTGTTTCCTTGCATACTAAACATTCTCCACATTAGATTTTTTAGTGTTCTGTTAAAACGCTCGCAGATCGAAGCTTTTAAATGTGTGAAGGTATGGTAATGATTGATTCTTTTCTGATTCATTAAAAGCTTAAAGCTTCTATTAAAAAACTCTTTGCCTTGATCTGATTGAATATTTTTAGGAATTACATCTGATCTCAAAAAAACATTTGTAACTGCTGATACGATGTCCTCAGCAGTTTTATTTTTAACTGGTTCTACATAAGCAAATTTTGAGAATGTGTCAATGACAGTGAGCAAGTAGCGGTATCCATTATTTGATTTTTGAAATGGAATCATTTCAACTAAATCAATTTGCCAAGTATCATTTAATCCTTTTTGTACAAATTTGCGTCGAGTAAAGTTTCTTCTAGCTTGTTTATGAATTTCAAAAACAACTTGTTCTTTACTCATTTTAAATTGCTTATTTATATACTTAAATTAATATCTCTCTCCTAAGTTGCTTTTGTAAAACTGTTTGCTTATACACACTAACATCATGTTTTATTTCCTTACACATCTTTTTAGAAATTTCAAAACATATGCGAGTTAAATCTATTTGGACATCTTGCGAATAAGAAGCATTCAATTCGCTTAAATGTATTTCATATTTATTAAGCTCTACACATTTAGGAATTATGTGATTGTGATAAATAAAAGAAATCTGCTTTTGTAATATCGTATTCCAGCACAAAAATGTTGTTATCATTACACCAACTCTTAAAAACGATCTCCATATTTCACTATCAAACTCAACTTTGTTAGCATACTGGTTCAACGTCATAATACACTGTCTATCATTTTTTCTAAATTTAAAATTACATTTTATTGTCTGCAACAGAGGGTGGTCTATTATAGTATCAGGCATTAAAAACTCGTATTGATCAAGTTTTAGTTGAATATACTCCTTATAGGTTAGTAATGGAATCCACTCCTCTTTTTCTAATCCAATCCAGTTATTTTTGTTTTGTTGAATCCAAACGATAGGAGTAAATTTTCGGCTTGTAGAAAATCCACATTTTAACTTTAGATTATGTATTATGTAATATTCGAAACCAAAAATAATTTCATGATCTTGTTTTTTTTTTGAGTTCTTATTGCATTTGCTTGTTAGCTGATGATCCATTTTATTTGAAAACGTCTAACGAACTAACTAGAAAATGTCTTTGCTGCCTCTATATAAAGAGTCTTTGATATAATAAAAGGAACTCAGTATTGAAATTGTCATCAAGTCGAAATGTTAAAAATCGATAGAAATTCAAGCGTAGCAGTGAATTTTCAATATGTGTATGGAAATAATAAGCAAATCTTTGTTAAGGAATTGGCATTCATGCAAACTGGTTCAGTGCTACCAAATTTTTTTCATTTTAAACCTCCATATGGTACTAAGGAGCTGGATAATGATGTTAGGAAAACCCAGTACATAACCCTGATGAATATAAATGGACTAGACTGGTCTTCTGGCAATATATCATATTTGAACCTTGGAGACATACTATCGCCGCTAAATAGTTTTTCTACAGTCATTGTACGAGGAGAAATTAAAAAACAGTTTTTACGAAAATATTTGACGACTAATATTGTCGATGTTGATATGGGAAAAAGCTTATCATGTTTCCCAAACTATTTTACTAATTGTAGAATACATGCAAAACTAACAACCAAATGTGCACTCAATAATTTGTTTAAGATTTTTGTATTCCTAGAAAATTCTAATTACGAAATATATGAAATTTAAATTACAAAATGTTGGTTCAATTTGTACACCCGTTCAGGAAAAACCACTTTTTTAAGAAATCTTCTTCTTATGAAACAGTCGTTGATAAATGAAAATATCAATCGAGTCATTTGGTGCTATGGAGAAGAGAATGCAAGACCTAATTTTAATAATGTTGAATATTACAAAGGTGTTTCTGAATCTTTTGAAAATTATGAAAATGAGCCTGTTCTAATAATATTGGATGACTTAATGATGGGAGCATTTACTAAACATGTTTGTGAATTGTTTACTAAAGGGTCGCATCATAGAAATTTATCTGTTATAGTGGTTACACAAAACATATTTCATAAATCTTCACATACACGGGATATATCACTGAATACTAAATACATCATTGTTTTTAAAAATCCTCGAGATAAACTGCAATTTCAATACTTAGCTAGGCAAATTTACCCTGAAAACCCAAATGAATTAATGAGAATATATAAGGAAGTAACAGAAGAACCGCATGGTTATTTACTTATCGATCTTACTCAACGAATGAACGACCTTCTAAGGTTTCGTACAAGTATTTTCAGTGCAGAATTCTCATATTGCTACTGCGATATAACTGAAAATGGTTTACAAAAAGAGCCTAAAACGGCTGAAAGCGAACAAGCTTTCTGAAAAAGGCTAACTCTAAATTAAGAAAAGCAATAATAAGCCATACCAGAAATGACCTTATAAAAACATTAGTTGAAATTGTATTTAACACTTTAAGTGGAAACAACAATTTAAACGGCAAGCAACTCAACCATCTGAAACGGTATAAAAATGTACTACGTAAGATTTCGTGCCCAAAACGCTCAATAAATTCAAAGAGAAAAGTTCTAATACAAAACGGTGGGTTTCTTCCAGTTTTAATTTCATCTTTACTTGGGGGCATTTTTGGAAAGATTTTAGAAAATGTTTAAAAACCATAACCGATTAACTAAAGTAATAGTTTTACATCCTAACACATATCACAAACTCTTGCATGACGAAACGGGAGAAAATTTAATAAATAGAAAGGTGTTACCTATTTTTCTGACTAAAAGGCTCAGTGATTTTGACAAGTGGATAAAAATAAGACAAGAACTCAACATTTACTTAAATAAAAAAAGGAAGCCAATTCCGAGCATTTTGGCTGAAAGGCATAAGGAGATTTATGAGAAAAATTTCAGCGAATTATCCAACACAAACCAAACCCAAATAGATGAAATAAACTATACGAATCCAAATGAAACAATAAATTTAAATTATTCTGAAAATTTAAAAGAAGAAAATGAAAATCAGATGCCGTCATTGTCGGACGAGCCTGAAATTGAAGCAATAACAAGAAAGAGAAAGTATGACGCTGTATCAGAACATAGTCCACAAAAACAATCCTTCAAGAAGTTAAAACCGATAATTACGTTAAAGAGCAAGCATCAAAAGAAAACAATCGCTCTTAAAGAAAAGCTGAGCAACTACAAAAAGAAAAATACTAGCATTAGTCTTGACTATGCTAAGGATAAAGAAATACTGCGTAAATCGAGTCGTAAAACAAACCCAGTTCAAATTGGTAAAAATAAATTAAATTGGATTTCTTATCATTAATTCATATACTATTAAAAATGTCTTATTTAAATGAGTTGTATTTGAGTCAACTGCCCGTACATAATACCACTTTGATTGATAAAATTTCGAACGTCACCACAACAACCGGGTTGTTATTTGTTTATACAGACATAATAAAACCACGTTGTGTGGGGGATAAAAGAACACGATGCCTTAGGATATTTTACTATAATGGAATTTCTCAACAAATACAGTTTAAAAATGTGGAATACTACCCACTTGAAATGTCTTGTATCAAAGATATTTCCATTTTAATTACGGATTCGCGTGGATACAAAATTGCATTTGAGGCATCTTCTACACCAATTTTTGTTACTCTTCATTTTAAGAGGAAACGGGAAATACTATAAATAATAATGTCCTAAGCAGATTTGGGCTCAGAAACTCATCAAACAACATGGAGAAACTTTATCAAGAATATTATCGTAATCAGTGTGGTGGCGGTCTTAGCCATATTGGTACACTATACGTTACGCCCAGAATAGTACAACAAGGAAGAGGAATCGGAAATTTTTTTAGCGGCCTGTTTAAATATTTGAAACCACTCTTTTACTCAGGTTTAAATGCAATAAAAGATCAAGCATTAGAAACGGGTAAAGCAGTAATAAGTGATTTGGGTAGAAAGCCTTTGCGGAATATAGTAAAGGAGCAAAGTCAAATTGCATTTCAAAACCTATCTACCAAAGCATTTAATAAAATGAAGAGAGCGCAAGATGGGGGCGAAAAAAAGAATAAAAAGAGGTTTGCAGTATGAAAGCGAGCTCATTTTAAACCAAGTCAACGAAGATGTTGTACAAAGAAAGCATTCGCCAAAAAGAAATATTCAAATAAACACCCTATTTCGGACATATTTACTAAAACAAAATGACAAACCACATAGAATGTATGAAGAGTGAACTTGATTTATTCGAACCACATCCAACACAAAGCAGTATTTTGCGTACTGAGGAGGTTTCATACAATCCTATCGCGTCTTTGGATGGTACAAGCTCAATTGAGTTCGTATGCTTGGGTAATGGAGAAACTTATAGAGATTTATCAAGTACTGGCAGGTATTGCCCGTCTTAACCCGGCTCAATATGTTTCCAATTGTATTTATTTTGTGTGTGCATAACCTACCCATATGTTTTCACCCTTTAAGTTACCAGTAGGAAGGCATTTAAGGTATTTAAATGAACATTTTCTGTTCTTGACAAAAAATTGTTCAGTAGTCCGTTACATTTTTGTTCTTGCCAAACTATTTCGTTAAACGAACATGACCACTATAACTAATATTTTTTAAAGCTCGTTTTCCCCCCGTTGGAGCTAGAATTTTCCAAAAGCCTTTCTTAGTGTGCTCCTACACTATGATGGATACTATGAAAGGATTCTTGAGTCCGAATTTCATCTTTTACCGTTTGGGCTGCGCGTTGATTACCAATTAGTCAGGACAAACTGTTTTATATATAGAGATAACGCAACGTTTTAAGATAGACTATGTGCAAAAAAGGGCAATAATTATAAGGGTATATCCTAATTTTAAATTCACATTTGAGTCTTTTCGTGCCACATTGATTCAATACGGTCACGCACAAACTCGGAATATGAAACACGGCACTCGTGTCAATGCCGTGCAGCGATGAGCCACGATCAAAAAGCAGTGGCACCGATACCATAAAAATATCGAAGTTTGAATGCAATAAGCAGAATATTTAAATAACAAAATCTAATTATTTATTGACATCAATAAGAACAAATCATATACATACATACATCTGCCCGCAATGCGAAGCAGAATATCCGTAGCTCCGTTATTCGGTTTCTGCTTTACTATCGCTTACGCAGTCGTTGCCTAGCGACGGTAACTGTAACATTTTGGCGTTTTGCCTTTGCAATTAACATTAAATGGTAAAAACGAAAGAAGAAGAGCGAGCTAATGACTTGCAGTTGTTGTTGTTTTTAGAGCATTACAATCAAATCATTTTTACAATCAAACAACTGTGTTCGATTGCCCAATGTATAAATTAATACGAATGTACATACATGCTATATTCATACACAGGCATACATATGTATGTTTCTCTTTACTTTTTCAACCGTACGTAGAGAACCGCACACATAGACACGAACTGTTGCTTTTTGTGTGTGAGTGTGTGTATGTGATGTCCCCAACTATTTGATATTTGTTGTTGCTGCATAAAGCTATTAATGAAAACACTAATGCCAAATGCACTAAACAAAGAAAAAAGTACTTTTAAAAATGTTATATTATATAATTTTCAATTAATTAACATTTCTTGCTCTGTCAGTGCAAGACGAATGTACATACATTCATATGTAGATACATATGTACATACATAGATGTGCACATATGTATGGACATTCACACATTAGTGTCTCACATGTTGCTTTGGCTATTTCAATCGTTTGCACGCAACTACACGAACAGCTGTTTGTATATGTGTGTATGTATACTTAGTTGTCCCCAACTGTTTGATATTTTGTATTGTTTGTTCCGCCTGCTTTTGTAAAATGCATATTTTGAAAATCCTTGAATGCAAAGTTGTAGATTTAGTTACGTAGATTACATTATCCAAATTTTAAATCGATCGGACTAAATTTATAACAAAAACTTTTCATTTGAAATAGTGAATAAATATTAAAACCCCAATAATTCAAGCTCCAACACAAATTTCGGAGTATGCAGTTTTGTTTGTATCCTTTAATTGATTTTAGAAACTAAGTTTTAAGTCGATCAGTTGAAAAATGCGGATTTTTCAAACAAACTTTGGAGCTCGTTTTCCCCCCTTTGAAGCTCGAATTTTCCAAAATCCCTTCTTAGTGCTCATCTACACCATGATAGGATACTTGAGCCCAAATTTCAGCATCCTAGCTTTTACCGTTTGGGCTGTGGGCTTTTGACGCGGTTTCCTTTTGTGCCCCAAGAAAACCCCAATAATTCAAGCTCCAACAAAAAATTTAAAAAACCGAGTATGCAATTTTCTTTGCATTCTTTAATTGATTTTAGAAACTAAGTTTTAAGTCGATCGGTTGAAAAATGCGGATTTTTCAAACAAACTTTGGAGCTAATTTTCCCCCCTTTGGAGCTCGAATTTTCCAAAATCCCTTCTTAGTGCTCATCTACACCATAATAGGATACTTGAGCCCAAATTTCAGCATCCTAGCTTTTACCGTGTGGGCTGTGGGCTGTTGACGCGGTTTGCTTTTGTGCCCCAACATTTTTTTTACAGGAAAACTCCCATATTTTAGGCCCCAAAAAAAATATCAAAAAACCAAGTATACAGTTTTTCTTGGAATTGGAATTGGAGTATACAAACTAAGTTTAAAGTTAATCAGATGAAAACTGTAGATTTTTCATACAAACGTTGGAGCCTATTTTCCCCCCTTTGGAGCTCGAGTTTTCCAAAATCCCTTCTTAGTGGGGACCTAGACTATGAAAGGATACTTGAGTCCAAATTTCAGTCAGTCAGTCAGTCAGTCAGGACAAACTGTTTTATATATATAGATGAGAGTATGACAAGGTAGAGGGGAGGTCATTAATAAATAATGTAAAAAGTAAGGGGCCAAGATGGCTACCTTGAGGCACATCTGATGATGCAAACACGGTCTTAGAAAAGTGCGTCATAAGATTTCGTTATCAGAAATCGTGGGATTTAACCACGTCTCTGAGAACGCAATAATATCAGATTCAAACGAAAAACTACTAAGAAATAAACTACTGAGCTTGGACACAATACCCCTAACATTCTGATATAGAATGTTTAACGAAAGTGGACGAGGCTCCTAGTTTTTTGAAATCGAGGTTGAGGTTGGCTGCAAAGGTTGGCCAGCAGACTGTAAGTTGACCGGCAAAGAGCGAGCTCGTTTTTTCTGCCTAAACTCATGTACAATCATTAGTGGCGGCAAAAATTTTTGGTCACAAATAGTTGTAAATGATTCAGGCGTGTAATAAACTAATCATTGCTGTAAAACGCTATCTAGTTTTTTCCCCACGTTGGGCGCCAAAAATTTATGTAATAAACTACTCAATGAAGTATCCTGGCTAGATGTAAAAACAACAAAAACCAGATAGCGTGAGCCGACGGTGTCACAGCGGAGGTCGGGACCTTTTGATACCCTAGCTCTTTCGGGGTGGGGTGGGTTTGCTGTGTCCTGAACACTCTAAGTACATAAATTAAATTATTATAGAGTCCCTGCTGAAACTAAATTTTGGAAGGCCTACTTCCAACAAAACAACTAAAACAAATCAAAGGCCAATTAAATGGGAGAGGGAAACTGACGGTACAAGTGATAGCTTCTTGCATCAGAAAATATGTCTAGCTATTTTGCGAGATCTTGAGATGGAAGTCGATGCTCGCGTTCTATACCCACCCAACCATGGAGCTCCAATGCGAGTATTGTTTATGGAGTTCCCCTATAGTAAATGTTCTAGCTAGTTTTACGTCACCATGTCACCAGAAAATAAAACTTTACTAATTCATTTTAAACAAAATTTAATAATACGCATGATTAATTATAAAGATTTACATTGGCGAGCAAACAAATTATAAATCTATTAGCAGGATAAATTCTTATGACAATGCAAACATAATAGGTATAATTCATTGAAGAAACTTATTTAGTATGAGTAAAAAAAATAAAAATTTAAACCAAGTAGTTATTTATATATATAATTCAAAGAACATAGGCTGAATATTTTATAGTCTAAAAAAATTGGAAAGAATTTATTGTGAAATCAGAAAGTGTGTGTGCATATACGCCTAATGTTATTTATTTTCATTTTATTCTTTATGTGTTAAAGTAACGTCGATTCAAAATTTAGCTACCCGAATCAGCAGCAGTTTAGTTAAAGGCAATTAAATGAAAAAAACAAAACTAAACTAAAAGCTCACATGAGTGATAGTGAGGTAGGTCAGTGCTGCAGATCAGCGCATTCTTTGCCGGTTCATTGACCTCCGCATTTTAAGTTATTGTCATATGTTCTCTCAAAGGCATATTAGTATAAGAGAAAAAGTTAGTATAAGACGAAAGTAAATTGACATGCGATAACTGTCGAGCAAAAGCTCTGTACTAAAATTGATATGTATGTATGTATCACATTATATCAATTTAACTTCGGCTTACAAACGAGATAAGAAACAAAAGCAATAGCAATGATAAATACAGACTTACGTACAGACTCCAGCGATGAAGGGCCCTCCAGCGAGGTGTAGTCGTTGTTTTATGTACAGATTAATTCAATGCACATACATTTATATGCAAATGCATATTTATATGGTGTGTTATTATATGGATGGGTTAATTTTGGGCTTATTTAAATTTGTCTTATTTATCTCGAGGCATATTTTTTTCGGGTTCATTTTCTTTTGCTATTATGATATATATTTGTACACATGCCTTTTCGAGAGTTTATTTCGGTTTAAGCTTTTATGCACTGATCTTGGGCACGAAAAAAAACAATAGCAAAAAAATTAAATGCACATGTCTGCTAAAAAAAAACGACTGCGGTTTGAATTCCGCCGGGAAATAACCCTTATGTCGAAGTTATTTGATTCGGCTGCACCCAATACAGCAGCGACAAGGGGTTAGTCGCAAATCTCGTGACGGATGCGCACCGATTACTTGGCAGCGCCCTTAATAGGCAGTTGCCCACAGGCGGAAAATGCCATAAAGATTGGGGGGGGTCTTCAAATCGTCTCCAGCCGCACGGTTTTACACTCGATGAAGGTCCAGGTTAACGTGGACAAAATCTTTGGGTTCGAGAGTGTCACGCCGTTTTCCTTTTGGCCAGTGAATAACACCCAAAACATGTGTTAGGCGTAGCTGACGGGCGTGGCTACTTTGTAGAACTTGGCCATCCAAAAG
This sequence comes from Scaptodrosophila lebanonensis, assembly GCF_003285725.1. Lineage (NCBI taxonomy): Eukaryota > Metazoa > Arthropoda > Insecta > Diptera > Drosophilidae > Scaptodrosophila > Scaptodrosophila lebanonensis. The sequence continues at coordinate 101,433 of NW_022060677.1, read as the reverse complement.
TTAATGAACAAAAGAGGTCGGTTTTAGCAAGATCAGGCCTTTTATAACACCTCATTCCAGGGAACTACTGAAGTGCGTAAAGTTAGATGCGCTTTACATTCCAACCAAAACCCAGAGTTGTACTAACTAAAGCTTTCAGAGTAATACAGCTGATAGGGGCCTGAAGCTTTGGGACAAATATTAGCCCTTTTTATCGCAAGTGCTAATTTTGTAGCACCGAGCTGCGATAAAAGTATCATTAATTTAATTTTAATGCAGGCGACCATTACACCACACGATAATCTGACTATATATATTGGAAGATTAGCGAGAATCAGCTTCGAATATCTTTTGCATGATAAGTTCCAATATCCCGACCTTGAAAATCTTCTAGTTGGTAGAAGCAATTTCCAAGTTTTTTACCTATTCTGCACTTTATGAACTGTGGTCCTAATTTCGCATTTTTCGAAAACTTGCTAAGGGCAAAGTTTCTACGGAACACTTCTTGTCCTTCTTTAAAGGAAACTGGCTTCGATCGTAAATTATATTGAGCTGCATTACGTTCATAAGCCTTTTTAATATTTGCTTGAATATCTTTGCGTAGCAATGCTAAATTATCTTTTCGATCTAGTGGAACAACAGGCTCTGCTAGCAACGATAAATCCTTTAACAAGCGATAATCCGAGCCATGTGTTATCATATCCAATCCAAACAAGGCTTTATATGGCGAGCATCCCAAGGATTGATGTAAAGCAGAGCGTAATGAGCAAGAAATGGCTGTAAGGTGTTTATCCCACTCGGTTTGATCTTGTTGCAGATACGAGCGAATAGCAGCTAACAGAGAACGGTTTACTCGTTCAGCAGCATTACTTTGCGGAGAGTACAATGCTGTATAAACATGCTTTATGCCTAATTCTGTCAAGAACGCATTAAAATCGTTTGCTTTGAACAGCGTTCCATTAACGCTTACAATGGTCTCGGGCACTCCAAAACAGTGAAATATTTGCTTTAACATGAACTCTTGTATCCCAGCCGAAGTAAATTTCTTTAACGGGTGTAACCAATGAAATTTACTAAAATGATCTATAACTATTAATAGTCCAATATGACCGCTTTTACTACGTGGATATGGGCCAAGCAGGTCAATGTATAACCTTTGAAAAGGTCTACACGTTGGTGTTTGCGCACCCATAGGTGGGCGAAGAATACAATTAGGAGCTTTATTTTCCTTGCATGCGTCACAGTTACGAATGTAATTGCGCACATCTCTCGCTAAACCAGGCCAGTAGAGATTTCTACGAAGCTTTTCAATAGTTTTTTGCATACCACAATGCGAAGAAACTACGCTGTCATGAGCTTGTTTAAGCACATCGGCTCTTAAACGTTCTGGAACCCAAAGTTTCCAAGAATTTGGTTCTTGTTCCTCTACTCCGGTAGCATGTTCAGTTCTCATGTAAATAAACTGATTTAGAATTTTAACGTTAGGAAATTTGGATTGCTGCAGAGTAAATTTTTCTTTCAATTCCTTATAATCTGTATCAAAGAATGCATCTGATTCCAAATCAATGATAGGACCTACTGTTAATTCCGCTAACTCATCCTCACACATTCGAGACAGTGCGTCAGGAACTACGTGATCTTTCCCTTTTCTATGTGAAATGGTAAACTTGTATGGTTGTAAACGGAAAATCCAGCGGGCCAATCTACCAGAAGCATTTTGTTGGCGCATTAGCCACATAAGACTGGAATGATCTGTAACTACTTCGAATTCTTGAAGTTCTAAGTAGCACCTAAACTTTTCAATTGCTAAAATAACAGCCAGACATTCACGTTCGGTAACGCTATAATTGCGTTGTGCACGACTCAATTTTTTAGACATAAACGCAATTGGCATTTCATCACCCTCGGAAGATAATTGCACTAGCACAGCGCCTATTCCGAAGTTACTTGCATCGCAATGAAGATAGAATTTCTTGGCGAAATCTGGATTTTGCAACACAGGAGCCGTAGTCAAAATGGTTTTCAAGTTATCCATGGCTTTCTGTGCTTCTTCAGTCCAGACAAACTTCTTTTTATTTGACAACATTTCGGTGATGGGGCATGTCAAGTCTGCATAATTTGCAATAAAACGACGATACCAGCCACATACGCCTAAGAATCCTCGAACCTGCTTGAGATTTCTTGGTGGTGGCCAATTCAAAATACACTCAATTTTTGCGGGATCCGTACAGATACCACCGCTGCCAATAACGTAACCTAAGTAGTTAACATTACTCACGCAAAATTGACTTTTCTCAATATTGAGAGTTAAATTTGCTTTACGAAATTGTTCTGCAAGACGAACCAACACCGAAAGGTGGGAAGAAAAGTCTTCAGAAACAATACAAACATCATCTAGATAACCAAAAACGCAATGACGAAGATCAGGGGGAATGATATCATCCATTAGACGACACATTGTAGACGGCGCATTACAAAGGCCAAAAGGCATCACTTTAAATTGGTATAAAGGCCTACCAGGAACCGTGAATGCTGTCAAGGGCCTTGAATCGTCCGTAAGCTCAATTTGCCAATATGCATCTTTTAAGTCGAGCTTAGAGATTATATTTGCTTTTGGCAAGCGAGCAAAAATACCATCGATGCTTGGTAGAGGATAAGCATCCTTTTTAGTGGCATCATTTAACTTCCTAGCATCCAAACATAGACGAACCTTGTTAGGTTTTAATACAAGCCGCATTGGCGAACTCCAAGCGCTGGAAGAAGGCTCTATAACATCCAATTCTAACATTCGATCAATTTCTGCATATAACAATTTCTCAACTGCTGGGCTAACAGGGTAGAAACGCTGTTTCACTGGACGGGCATCACCAACATCAATATGGTGTTGAATTAAACGAGTGCGACCCAAACCTTCTGAACAGTTTGGAAACAATTTTTTCACCACATCAAGTTGTTGCTTTTGTATACTGGTAAGTGGATAATAAGACGAGTCAGTAATTGTATGGTCGGTACTATTATCATTTTTCTCGAGAGTGGAAAATTCTAGGAACTGATAATATTAGGGGCCAAAGAAAAAATTTTCCAGAAGTCAATGCCTAAAATCAATCTCTGCTTTATAGAAGGAATAACGTACAGCTGAATTGATTTTGCAGTACCCTTATATGTCATAGTGACGGTCAAAACGCCAATGACGTCATGAGCTTTACCATCTGCAGTTCTTACCTGTGATTTAATAGCTTTAAACTCAGGTAATATAGAAAAGTTTTCCAAAGCTAAACTCGAGCCAATACAACATACATTCGCACCTGTATCTAACAGACCGTGCTCAGTAAATTGAAAAAATGACACTTCCGCATAACAACGCATATCATTTTTGTTACTAATAACAGACGCGACTAACATTTTACATTGTTTCCTAATTTGATGGAAATAGTTTTTGATCGTATTTCTAGATATTACAGGATTAATATCATTGAAGATTCTATTTCTGACTTCTAAATAATTTCTCAGCCTCTCATGATATGGACGAAAACTTTGAGGGGCGACTGACACATTCTTATCCTCTTGCGGTCGTTGCATCACTTGTACAGGAGCAAGAGAATCTGTGGCGTCCTTGTTGACATTTTCAGTTAATTGGTTGGGGGCATCCGGCTGTTGTTGGATGCACCCTGCTGGCGGTTTTCCGAACGACGACGATTGCAAGTTCGGCACTGTGGCTTATAAACGTTGAGAGCTCCACATCCGTAACAGAATATTCGGCGTTCTGCCAAGCAATTTTCCCATACATGGCCTTGCCCATCGCAATTCCAACAGGTAATGTTTACATTGCGAATAGCGGCGAGTTCATTTTCCATATTTAAATCGATGTCAGGATCAGTGTGCTCTTCTACTTCAATCTCCTCAACTGCATAACATTGACGACGCGGTATAGCTGGAATTATTCTTTGTCTTCCCTCCGCGCGACAACTGAGTTCGCTCACCAGATTCTCGTGCATTTGTACAAGTCTACGTAGCTGACCTATGGAATGAATAGGCTGATACAGCAACTTATGGCGGATTTCTGGGAGCAAATTATTTTTAAGAATTTCAATCAATTCTTCATCCTCAAACCTTATCGAAGATTTATCAATCAATGCGATTACAGCTTCATAAAAATTAGAAAAAGTTTCACCTGATTTCTGTTTGCGAGACCGTATTTGTTCTTTGCTTGCAAATTCTGATCGGTACTCTTTGTACTGCTGTCGTAATGAAAGGCAAAAATCTGTCCAGGCAATGTGATCCACTTGTTTGTGGTATCGCCAATACCAATCCCTGGCTCTTCCTACGAACAGAATGTGCATATGTTTACACAATGCAGTAAAATCGCTATCGAGAGTTTCATCGGTTAGCGCTTTTACGCGATAAATAAACTCTTCGACCCCTAAACCATCCGAAGAACCATCAAAGTGCAAATTCCACTTCTGTATTACCTCTGCCACTTTACTGGGATGAACTGAAGTACGACTATTAGACGATCTTGCGGCTGTCGTTACTTGTGACGAATTAGCATTCGAAACAGGGCTCACATTCAAAGAGGACATTACTCTAGATACAGTTTGTTCAATCATAGCTTGTATAGTAGAATAATTAACTGGCTGTTCACGTACATGACTGACACGATTGGGACGACCTCTTCTCCTAGTGTTTGCAATTCGCCGTGGAGGAGGGTCTGCTGCAACTGTAACTTGACTGGCATCACGTCCAGAGGACGGGGATCAATAACTTCGCAGGGCCTTCAGCATCTCTCATGCTTTTTGCCAAATTTCTAGTTACCGGACGACGACTTGGACCAGGGCCTATAGGATCTACTTGCTTAGGTTGTGGAGAGCAATTTCCTATAACCAATTTAAATTGTTGGACCTCTAGCACAGTGGAACAATTGGGACATTCAGTGTGAGACTCTAGCCAACTTTCAAGACATGTTTTGTGAAAAATGTGTTTACAGTTTGTAATAAAACATGACTGCGTATTTGTCATTAACTGACAACAAATATTGCAATTCCTTGCGGCAGTATCCGCTGAGGAATGCGCATTTTGGGGACTATGTTCAATAGGCATAATACTTTTTATAGCCTGTACCCAAAGGGTGAAAGGCTATACTAGTTTTGTGCGCATGTATGTAACACACAGAAGGAGGCGTGGCAGACCCCACAAAGTATATATATTCTTGATCAGGATGAGAAGCCGAGTCGATATAGCCTTGTCCGTCCGTCCGTCTGTCCGTCTGTCCGTCTGTCCGTCTGTCCGTATGAACGCAAGGATCTCAGAAAGTATAAGAGCTAGAATAACCAAACTTGGTTTCCATATTCTCCTAAGACCGAGAAAGTACGAGTTTGAGTTTTTTTTCGATGCACCCCCCCACTCCCCCGCAATTCGTGTTTTTTCTTAACACTTCCGTAATTCTCGGAATTTTGAAATAAATTTTGGTAGGTACATCCAGTTAGTACTAATGTGTCCGTGTGCCAAATTTCATCATGATAGGTCAATTCTGAAGAAAGTTATAGCCATAAGTAAAATCGCTGCTCATGCGCTGCCTCTGTCGGCAGCGCTGCCCGCAGCTGTTGTTGTTGTTGCTGCTTTGGTTCAACTTTGTGCTGCATACATACACGCATATAAACACGCATAGGTACGTGATGTAAATGTATGCTGTTAAAACTAAACATAAACATATATTCTAATTTAATTTAATTAATTAATTCATTAATTTTTTTTAATAATTTAATTTTTTTTTAAATTTTTTTTTTAATTTTTCTTTTTTTGTGGAGAGTACAGGCTATTTTACTGTCGGGCTTGCTCGACTGTAGCGTTCTATCTTGTTAATATATTTTTTCTGATATATGACATTTTTGGTTGACATAATTAGAACAAAAACAAGAGAGAACGCTACAGTCGAGCAAGCCCGACAGTGTAATACCCTGTACCCATGTAAACTTCCGTCACTGAGTTATATGCGCCCATAGCAGCAGCAAAAAGAGGAAGAAGAAGAGCGAACTTGTTGCTGCAGTTTGGGGGGATTGTACTGTAGAGAATTTGTTTCGCTAATAACTTTTCTTAGAATTGACCGAATTGAATAAAATTTTATACAACAATAGACAATTATATATAAATTATGTGTGCAAAGTTTGGTTTAGGTAGCATTTGAAATGTAGACGCTATTGACGAAATTCTGTAGCGGGGGGAGGGGGGGAAAATCCAAAAAAATAAAATAAACTCGTCCTTACTCGGACTTAGGAGAATCTGGATGCCAACTTTGGTTATTCTAGCTTTTATAGTTTCTGAGATCCTCGCGTTCATCCAGACGGACGGACAGACGGACGGACAGACGGACGGACATGTCTAGATCGATTTCTCTCGTCATGCTGATCAAGAATATATATACTTTATGGGGTCGGAGATGCTTCCTTCTGTATGTTACATACTTTGCACTAACCTAATATACCCTTTTTACCCTACGGGTACAGGGTATAAAAATCAACTAGACATTATTCAAGTGCAAGAAGTAGTGTGTTTTTTTTTATTTTTTTTTTTTTTATATGGGCTATTGCATTTATAAAAAGATAAATAAAACGTGCTATGTATGTACCCTTTCAATTGACCGCCCTTGCTCGGTAGCGATATGCCGAAGCAGCATGATACATCTATTCCAGAAACAAAGGGAGTCCAATATCACCAGATAAAGACTAACAACCATTTATCAATCTTACGATCCGAAAGGAAGGTGACGCAATTTAATATCTACTAAACTTTTGAATACCTGATCAATGAAAAGGCTCTCACAGTGACAATCGGCAGGGTATCCAATCTTAGCTGAATACGCAAGATTCCAGAAAGTATACGATAGTATTTCAAAACTCAAAATGCTCAAAATCTAGACAAAATCAAAAAGCAATCGAAAACAAAACGAGCTAAAACTCCGAAGCAGTGTGATACCGATGTTATTCTATCTGTTTAGGATTTTACAACTCGAATTTGATGAAGTCAATACACAACAAAATAAACGTCGGCAAGGCATCCGATCGCACTCAAATACCACGTTCCAGTACGTATATTCTGAAGTATTGAAACGTAATCACAACTCTTAAAGAACATTATGTTGTGCCAGGTAACACATACGTGCCATCAGTCATAATGAACTCTATATTGCAAAATACAGCTTCGAAAAATTTGGGAGGAGTTACTACTGCGAATAAATGGACTTCACTTCAATTATGTTCTTAATCCATCGTACCCTTATTTATTCACATGCAGCAGCCGCCACACATGTTGTGGTCTAAATGTATATAACTTTTGTTATTCACAAGCAGTAGCAGCCCCACGTTGGGCGCCAGAAATTTATGTAATAAACTAATCATTGCTGTAAAACGCTATCTAGTTTTTGCCCCACGTTGGGCGCCAAAAATTTATGTAATAAACTACTCAATGAGTATCCTGGCTAGATGTAAAAACAACAAAAACCAGATAGCGTGAGCCGACGGTGTCACAGCGGAGGTCGGGACCCTTTGATACCCTAGCTCTTTCGGGGTGGGGTGGGTTTGCTGTGTCCTGAAGACTCTAAGTACATAAATTAAATTATTATAGAGTCCCTGCTGAAACTAAATTTTGGAAGGCCTACTTCCAACAAAACAACTAAAACAAATCAAAGGCCAATTAAATGGGAGAGGGAAACTGACGGTACAAGTGATAGCTTCTTGCATCAGAAAATATGTCTAGCTATTTTGCGAGATCTTGAGATGGAAGTCGATGCTCGCGTTCTATACCCACCCAACCATGGAGCTCCAATGCGAGTATTGTTTATGGAGTTCCCCTATAGTAAATGTTCTAGCTAGTTTTACGTCACCATGTCACCAGAAAATAAAACTTTACTAATTCATTTTAAACAAAATTTAATAATACGCATGATTAATTATAAAGATTTACATTGGCGAGCAAACAAATTATAAATCTATTAGCAGGATAAATTCTTATGACAATGCAAACATAATAGGTATAATTCATTGAAGAAACTTATTTAGTATGAGTAAAAAAAATAAAAATTTAAACCAAGTAGTTATTTATATATATAATTCAAAGAACATAGGCTGAATATTTTATAGTCTAAAAAAATTGGAAAGAATTTATTGTGAAATCAGAAAGTGTGTGTGCATATACGCCTAATGTTATTTATTTTCATTTTATTCTTTATGTGTTAAAGTAACGTCGATTCAAAATTTAGCTACCCGAATCAGCAGCAGTTTAGTTAAAGGCAATTAAATGAAAAAAACAAAACTAAACTAAAAGCTCACATGAGTGATAGTGAGGTAGGTCAGTGCGATAACTGTCGAGCAAAAGCTCTGTACTAAAATTGATATGTATGTATGTATCACATTATATCAATTTAACTTCGGCTTACAAACGAGATAAGAAACAAAAGCAATAGCAATGATAAATACAGACTTACGTACAGACTCCAGCGATGAAGGGCCCTCCAGCGAGGTGTAGTCGTTGTTTTATGTACAGATTAATTCAATGCACATACATTTATATGCAAATGCATATTTATATGGTGTGTTATTATATGGATGGGTTAATTTTGGGCTTATTTAAATTTGTCTTATTTATCTCGAGGCATATTTTTTTCGGGTTCATTTTCTTTTGCTATTATGATATATATTTGTACACATGCCTTTTCGAGAGTTTATTTCGGTTTAAGCTTTTATGCACTGATCTTGGGCGCGAAAAAAAACAATAGCAAAAAAATTAAATGCACATGTCTGCTAAAAAAAAACTGTACCTATTGGTACATATAAGTATATGCACTATATTGGGTTTTAAGGCATTTCCCTTTCGAGGCACTGTACACACACTCTCTTCAATTTTGAAACTGTGATTTTCAAACTTAGACACTATATAGGCTCTTTTTGTGAGCAGTAGCACATTTTATGTAGTTAACGCTGAGTTGGTGGTGGCGGCAATGGTTTCTACGGCAGAGGGAAGTCGGCGGTGGTCAGGTTGGGCTAATGACGTTTCGACACCCAGAGCAAAAAGATATATCCCGCATGTTCGCAAGCTCCTTTTTGGAAGACGGACTTGTAGCATACGGCAATTCACTTTGCCGGTTGGAACCAAATGTTTCGTCCAAGTGTAAACAACGACTGCGGTTTGAATTCCGCCGGGAAATAACCCTTATGTCGAAGTTATTTGATTCGGCTGCACCCAATACAGCAGCGACAAGGGGTTAGTCGCAAATCTCGTGACGGATGCGCACCGATTACTTGGCAGCGCCCTTAATAGGCAGTTGCCCACAGGCGGAAAATGCCATAAAGATTGGGGGGGGTCTTCAAATCGTCTCCAGCCGCACGGTTTTACACTCGATGAAGGTCCAGGTTAACGTGGACAAAATCTTTGGGTTCGAGAGTGTCACGCCGTTTTCCTTTTGGCCAGTGAATAACACCCAAAACATGTGTTAGGCGTAGCTGACGGGCGTGGCTACTTTGTAGAACTTGGCCATCCAAAAGTTAATGAACAAAAGAGGTCGGTTTTAGCAAGATCAGGCCTTTTATAACACCTCATTCCAGGGAACTACTGAAGTGCGTAAAGTTAGATGCGCTTTACATTCCAACCAAAACCCAGAGTTGTACTAACTAAAGCTTTCAGAGTAATACAGCTGATAGGGGCCTGAAGCTTTGGGACAAATATTAGCCCTTTTTATCGTAAGTGCTAATTTTGTAGCACCGAGCTGCGATAAAAGTAACATTAATTTAATTTTAATGCAGGCGACCATTACAGGCGGTACACTTATTTTGAACGAGGCTATTTCTCGGGGCTCGGAAAAGCTAAACTTAGAAATAGATACAGCAGCTGTCGACTTACTTGCGATATAGGCAGCGATAGCCTCACAAGAAGTATCAGGGGACAACCGAGACACGAAAACTTGCTTTCTAGGAGCTACCACTGTAAGAGACGGGGGCAGAGGAAGGGCTGGGACTGCCGCACCTTCTACAGCTCCTGAAGAAATTATAGGAGGTGGTGCAGACGTTTTAGAAGAAGCCCTTGTTCTTACAGGTTTAGATATATTAGGCACAGGAGGAGCTACCAACGGGGCCAACATAACATGAGCCGGCGAAGGCAGAGGGGAAATTTCAAATAAATTTCCAGGCGAAGTAGACAATGAAATTGCCGGCGACACATCTACATTTAATAGCGAGGGAATCGGAGAAGCTATCTGAGCCGAGCTAGGTGGCACCTCTAAGAATTGAGGTTCAAGCCTACGCTTGGGAGGAGATTCGAACTTATATTTACTAAGCAAGTCGGTCCCTGTGTCAAACTCACTTGAGAGTTGCTTAGTAATTCTATGCAAGCTCAAAAATTTATTTCTCACATTATCATACATACGAGAGAAATTAAATTGTATGTCTATGCAAACAGGGCATGACCATTTCAAACCGTCACAACCTTTTTTAGGCGAATAAATTTTATCAAGGTCACGACCACTTAGTCCAGCACACTTAATATGCATAAAATTCTCGCACAACCAACAACTTACAAATCGTTGTTGTTCGGAATCAATTGCATCCCTAATTGTGCATGACTTATTGCAGCACGACACTATGACACGAGCAAGTAGAGGGTTAAAAATTTAAGTAAATGCAAGAGCACACAGAAATGAAATTACGGTAAATGAACAAGAATATACACTCACTGAGCGGCGATATATGTGGACTCTTATATTAATAAGAGCGAAGAGAGCAAGGGCAAAAAATAACACAAAATGCGCGGGAGTAGTGATGCACCAAAAACAAATTATGGACAGCGAACAAACGCACAAACCTTTAACAAAGCTGCCGGGCGCCAAAGCAAAACAGGCAAAATAAATGCACAAACAACAAATACTGAGATGACGATGTTTATATTAAATCGCATTAATTTACCCAAACAAATGAACGCAATAGATGCACAACTTCTTGCACTAAGCACAATATTAATACTTTAGAAATGGAGCATAATGCATAATGCATAAATTGCGGAGCACAGATAAAACACGTCGATTACACTCAACAAAAATCTCTCTGATAGATTGCAGTCTTTTAAACATGTGAGTGGAAGCAAGACACTTAATCTCCCCAAAGAAAATATAAATAAAATCCAATAAAATGGTATGTAGCTATGTACAAATTAATACATTGAACATGTATTTGTATATGGTATTTTGATTTTTCAGTCATTTGTTGAACACTTAAACAATGCACACTTGTCCACTGGACAGGGGTATACCAAAGTTGAAAATCTTTCGGAGGGAGTGGTCTATGATATCATTGACTGTAAATTAAAGCATACAGAGTTTGGATATAAAAATGCTTTATACTTAAAGGAAAGGGATGAAAAATGCCTTTGGATATTCCTTCCTAAAATCTATGTAAAAAAATTTTCGACCAAAAATACTTATAAAAAACTGAAGGAAAACGGTATCCTCCAAATTGTATATAAAGGAAAAGGGAAGACCAGATATAGTCCAGCGCGTTTTCAATTCATATGTAAAAACGAAGGCGATGAAACAAACAAAAATATATAAGCAGTATGCACATAACTGCTAGTATAAAGGAGGATATTTTAATGCATCAAAATCATAGTCTTATTCTGATCGCCAGCATCTCCACTACACAAAAAATGGCAGCAAAATAAAAAAACTTTTGAATAAATAATTATGAACTTCTATAAAATGGTGACAAAGCAAATCGAAGTATTTCTAAATCAGTTCGAGGACATGATTTTCGTGAACATTATAAGAGACTGCAAAATCTTAAGCAGATGCTTGATGAAATGAATCAATCTCGATTCATAACCTCACGGTTTCGAACACATTTGGAAACATGTCCCTGGTCAAATGATAAGAGACGCTGGACCAGACACTTGCTTTTGTCATGCTGCTCCACTTTTAACGAAGGAGGCGGTAAATTTAATGGATCGTTATTATAAGCTCACAGCTCGGTGTATAAAAAAAGAATAAAACAAGTAAAAAAGCTAAAGTCGGGTGTCCCGAATTTGAAATACTCTGTACATATGTTTAGAATAATTATAGAAATTAAAAAGGTAAGAAAATAAAAAAAAAAAATGTGATCGATTTTACCTCTTTTGTATTCCAACTCACGTAAAGGATGTATAATTGCACATATACAAAGCAATTGCTTCTATGTGAGTGTGTGTATGTATGTCTATCATGATGAAACTTGGCGTACGGACACATAATTACCAACTGGGGGTATTTCCAAAATTTTAGTTCGAAATTCCAAGAATTACGGGAGTTAGAGAAAATCGCGATTTGCTGGGGAGAGGTGGAAGGGAGGGAAATTCCAAAACACACATTTTCTTTGTATTTACATAAGGCATCTGGGACTAACATTTGGGGTCCCTAGCTCTTATAGTCTCTGAGATATAGGCGAATATACGAACGGCGTTACGGAAAAACCCCCATAGGGGGGAAGTGGGAAGGAAAATCAAAAAAATAAAACAAACTCATATGGCGTACACACATAAGGCATCTTTGTGCAAAATTTGGTGTCCCTAGCTCTTATAGTCTCTGAGATCTACGTGATCATACGGACGGACAGACAGACAGACGGACAGACAGACAGATAGGGCTAAATCGACTCGTCTTGTCATGCTGATCAAGAATATATATACTTTGTGGGGTCTGCCACGCCTCCTTCTGCCTGTTACATTTTTCAGCTCCCGCAAACCTAATATACTCTTGTACATTTCATGTACAGAGTATAAAAAAAGAGTGTGGTAAAGTAAGAGCTAGCTATCCTGCTCCAGGATCGTCAATTAAGTTTGAGAATTGGCGTAAAAAACTATCTCCACCTGTCACCATCTATGCGGATATTGAGGCTGTTTTGGAGAGATATAGCACATCTTTAAACTCGCCCAACGTATCGTCCACTACAAAGGCCCAGAAGCATACTGCCTGTGCGGTTTCGTTCAATGTAGTCCATAAATATAGACCTGAACTAAATGAAACATGGCAATATGAAGGTAATTTATATCACCATTTATCCTATAAAGAAGTTTTGAAAAATATGAAACCTTTTAAATTTTCAGGAAAGGATTGTATGGATATGTTTTGTCTAGCCTTACAAGCTACAACAGACAGACTTTATGACCTATACTGGGCAAAACCTGCTAAGCCATTGGAGGAACTCGACATCGCAGATGCAATCCTACAGGAATACGAAAAATGCTGCGCCTGTGAAAAGGACATTCCTGATAGTGATCGACAAAAGGCTTATAATTATTTTAATGGCTAGTATATGGGGCCTACACATAGCAAATGTAAAAATGAGTACAAGTTTAAGTTTCCAGCTTTCCCTGTAGTTTTTCATAATTTATCTAGGTATGATATTCATTTATTTATATGCCAGCTAGGTAAAAACTTAACTGCAATTCCATGCAATAAGGAGTTGTATATAACAGTTACTAAAAAAGTTGTAAAAGATAATAGATATTTGTATAATATAAACTTCATCGATTCTAATAGATTTTTGAACTCTAGGATAATTTTCACTTATTAAAAAATCAGTTCCAGGGTCAAAAGTTTGACTTAATGTGTAGAAAAGGTATCTTTCCGTATGACTATTTGGATACATTTGAAAAATTGGATGATACTAGTTTACCAAGTAGAGGACATTTTTATAACTCCTTAGCCGATGAGGAATGTTCAATAAAAGATTACAGCTTTGCTCATAAAGTTTGGAGCACATTTAAATGTAAATCATTAAAAGAATATCTTCTTCTGTATTTGCGAAGCGATGTTCTAATACTTTCAGATATTTTTGAAAATTTTAGAAATATTTGTAAACAAATATACAATTTAGATCCCATTAATTATGTAACAGCACTCTCACTTTCTTGGGATGCTATGTTAAAAATTACTAAAGTAAATTTAGAGCAAATCAGTGATCCTAATATATATAATTTCTTAAAAGTTGCTATCCGAGGTGGTTTAACACAATGTAACCAAAGGCTAGTAACTGCTAATAATGAATATTTAAAAAATTTTAATCCAGCACAGGATAAGGTTTTTTAGCATATATTGATGCTAACAATTTATATGGTTGGGCTATGTCCCAAGAACTTCCTATTTCCGACTTTCGCTTCTTAAGTACCTATGAAATAGGATTATTAAATATTTCAAATCTTTCCGATAAAGAAGCCAACGGTTATATACTTGAAGTGGACTTAGAATATCCCAAAAAAGTTCATGATAAACATAATAGCTTACCATTCTGTCCAGAAAATAAGATACCCCTGGTGGGAAACATAAAAAATTATTAGCAGACTTAACTAATAAAAAAAATTATATTATTCATATTAAGCAACTTCAGTTGTGTCTCCAGAATGGTCTTGAATTAACAAAAATTCATAGAGTACTCACTTTTAAACAAAGCCCTTGGCTAAAGGCGTATATTGACCTGAATACAGAGCATAGGAAAAAGGCGAAAAACGACTTTGAAAAGAATTTTTTTAAATTAATGAACAATGCCGTTTATGGTAAAACCATGGAAAATGTCGAGAAACGTCGAGATGTTAGACTAGTGAGTAGATATGAATCAGCTCAAAACTCTGTGGGTTACAGACAACTTGTAGCTATGCCGAATTGCCATAGCATTGAAATATTTAATAATGATTTAGCAGCAGTAGAACTTTCTCAACTAGAAATAGTATATGATAAGCCGATTTATATACAGTTTTAGAACTTTCAAAATGGTTGATGTATGAATTTTATTACGAATTTCTTACTACCGTATCAGACACAATTAAAATAGTATACATGGATACCGACTCTTTTATTACATCTTCAACCGTTGACATATATGAATTAATTAAACAATATCCTAAAAAAATTCGATACATCAAACTAAAATGAAAGAAATAGATTCGGAATATTACCTGCTAATAACAAGGAACTAGGTTTAATGAAGGATGAAAATGCTGGGAATATAATGAAGTCCTTCGCGGGTTTGAAAGCAAAAGCTTATTCATATATCGTTGAAACAACAAAAGAAATTGATAGTGAAATTAAAAAAGTAAAAGGTGTTAAGAGATCTGTTGTAACAAAATTAAATCATTCCGATTATATTGAATGTATCCGAAAAAGGAAAATATTTTTGGGACAGCAAAGGGTGATAAGAAGCAGGGCACATACTCTTTATACTGAAATTGTAAATAAAGTAAGTCTTAATTATAAAGATGATAAAAGGTATATTACTGAAGATAGAATTAATACTTTAGCGTGGGGTCATTATAAAATTGACTTGAATCCAAAATAATGAAAATTCTCAATTGTATTGTCTATTTAAAACATAGCATTTTATATATTTATAAGCATCAATGAACTGTATATGTATTGTATATGCAAATAAACTTGTATTTAAACAAATAAATAAATTATTGAAAAGCAATTGTCTTTGTTAATCAATTTTTTTTATTAATGCTCTTATTACAATATATTTTTCTTAGCGATCCATGAATTATGGCTTTCATCGAAACCTAACCATTTTACCAATACCTTATTACCTTATTTCCGTGGTCCAGTTTGGTTCATAACCTTTTTCGAAATACCCTTTGTATTTACTTATTCGAACCGAATCTCCTACTGAATACTTGTACGACGGAAATACTTTAGTATAATTGTACACAGTATTTAAAATAAATTCTTCATTTTGCTTTCCAACAGAAGTGGGTTTCATTTTAATGGTCCTATGATATGTGTTGTTATACTTTGAAACTAAATCTTGTATTCGATCTATCCATCTATTGTTTCCTTGCATACTAAACATTCTCCACATTAGATTTTTTAGTGTTCTGTTAAAACGCTCGCAGATCGAAGCTTTTAAATGTGTGAAGGTATGGTAATGATTGATTCTTTTCTGATTCATTAAAAGCTTAAAGCTTCTATTAAAAAACTCTTTGCCTTGATCTGATTAAATATTTTAGGAATTACATCTGATCTCAAAAAAACATTTGTAACTGCTGATACGATGTCCTCAGCAGTTTTATTTTTAACTGGTTCTGCATAAGCAAATTTTGAGAATGTGTCAATGACAGTGAGCAAGTAGCGGTATCCATTATTTGATTTTTGAAATGGAATCATTTCAACTAAATCAATTTGCCAAGTATCATTTAATCCTTTTTGTACAAATTTGCGTCGAGTAAAGTTTCTTCTAGCTTGTTTATGAATTTCAAAAACAACTTGTTCTTTACTCATTTTAAATTGCTTATTTATATACTTAAATTAATATCTCTCTCCTAAGTTGCTTTTGTAAAACTGTTTGCTTATACACACTAACATCATGTTTTATTTCCTTACACATCTTTTTAGAAATTTCAAAACATATGCGAGTTAAATCTATTTGGACATCTTGCGAATAAGAAGCATTCAATTCGCTTAAATGTATTTCATATTTATTAAGCTCTACACATTTAGGAATTATGTGATTGTGATAAATAAAAGAAATCTGCTTTTGTAATATCGTATTCCAGCAAAAAAATGTTGTTATCATTACACCAACTCTTAAAAACGATCTCCATATTTCACTATCAAACTCAACTTTGTTAGCATACTGGTTCAACGTCATAATACACTGTCTATCATTTTTTCTAAATTTAAAATTACATTTTATTGTCTGCAACAGAGGGTGGTCTATTATAGTATCAGGCATTAAAAACTCGTATTGATCAAGTTTTAGTTGAATATACTCCTTATAGGTTAGTAATTGAATCCACTCCTCTTTTTCTAATCCAATCCAGTTATTTTTGTTTTGTTGAATCCAAACGATAGGAGTAAATTTTCGGCTTGTAGAAAATCCACATTTTAACTTTAGATTATGTATTATGTAATATTCGAAACCAAAAATAATTTCATGATCTTGTTTTTTTTTTTGAGTTCCTATTGCATTTGCTTGTTAGCTGATGATCCATTTTATTTGAAAACGTCTAACGAACTAACTAGAAAATGTCTTTGCTGCCTCTATATAAAGAGTCTTTGATATAATAAAAGGAACTCAGTATTGAAATTGTCATCAAGTCGAAATGTTAAAAATCGATAGAAATTCAAGCGTAGCAGTGAATTTTCAATATGTGTATGGAAATAATAAGCAAATCTTTGTTAAGGAATTGGCATTCATGCAAACTGGTTCAGTGCTACCAAATTTTTTTTCATTTTAAACCTCCATATGGTACTAAGGAGCTGGATAATGATGTTAGGAAAACGCAGTACATAACCCTGATGAATATAAATGGACTAGACTGGTCTTCTGGCAATATATCATATTTGAACCTTGGAGACATACTATCGCCGCTAAATAGTTTTTCTACAGTCATTGTACGAGGAGAAATTAAAAAACAGTTTTTACGAAAATATTTGACGACTAATATTGTCGATGTTGATATGGGAAAAAGCTTATCATGTTTCCCAAACTATTTTACTAATTGTAGAATACATGCAAAACTAACAACCAAATGTGCACTCAATAATTTGTTTAAGATTTTTGTATTCCTAGAAAATTCTAATTACGAAATATATGAAATTTAAATTACAAAATGTTGGTTCAATTTGTACACCCGTTCACGATGCTAATTAGTGGACCTTCAGGATCAGGAAAAACCACTTTTTTAAGAAATCTTCTTCTTATGAAACAGTCGTTGATAAATGAAAATATCAATCGAGTCATTTGGTGCTATGGAGAAGAGAATGCAAGACCTAATTTTAATAATGTTGAATATTACAAAGGTGTTCCTGAATCTTTTGAAAATTATGAAAATGAGCCTGTTCTAATAATATTGGATGACTTAATGATGGGAGCATTTACTAAACATGTTTGTGAATTGTTTACTAAAGGGTCGCATCATAGAAATTTATCTGTTATAGTGGTTACACAAAACATATTTCATAAATCTTCACATACACGGGATATATCACTGAATACTAAATACATCATTGTTTTTAAAAATCCTCGAGATAAACTGCAATTTCAATACTTAGCTAGGCAAATTTACCCTGAAAACCCAAATGAATTAATGAGAATATATAAGGAAGTAACAGAAGAACCGCATGGTTATTTACTTATCGATCTTACTCAACGAATGAACGACCTTCTAAGGTTTCGTACAAGTATTTTCAGTGCAGAATTCTCATATTGCTACTGCGATATAACTGAAAATGGTTTACAAAAAGAGCCTAAAACGGCTGAAAGCGAACAAGCATATGTTGTATGTTCTGAAAAAGGCTAACTCTAAATTAAGAAAAGCAATAATAAGCCATACCGGAAATGACCTTATAAAAACATTAGTTGAAATTGTATTTAACACTTTAAGTGGAAACAACAATTTAAACGGCAAGCAACTCAACCATCTGAAACGGTATAAAAATGTACTACGTAAGATTTCGTGCCCAAAACGCTCAATAAATTCAAAGAGAAAAGTTCCAATACAAAACGGTGGGTTTCTTCCAGTTTTAATTTCATCTTTACTTGGGGGCATTTTTGGAAAGATTTTAGAAAATGTTTAAAAACCATAACCGATTAACAAAAGTAATAGTTTTACATCCTAACACATATCACAAACTCTTGCATGACGAAACTGGAGAAAATTTAATAAATAGAAAGGTGTTACCTATTTTTCTGACTAAAAGGCTCAGTGATTTTGACAAGTGGATAAAAATAAGACAAGAACTCAACATTTACTTAAATAAAAAAAGGAAGCCAATTCCGAGCATTTTGGCTGAAAGGCATAAGGAGATTTATGAGAAAAATTTAAGCGAATTATCCAAACCCAAATAGATGAAATAAACTATACGAATCCAAATGAAACAATAAATTTAAATTATACTGAAAATTTAAAAGAAGAAAATGAAAATCAGATGCTTTCATTGTCGGACGAGCCTGAAATTGAAGCAATAACAAGAAAGAGAAAGTATGACGCTGTATCAGAACATAGTCCACAAAAACAATCCTTCAAGAAGTTAAAACCGATAATTACGTTAAAGAGCAAGCATCAAAAGAAAACAATCGCTCTTAAAGAAAAGCTGAGCAACTACAAAAAGAAAAATACTAGCATTAGTCTTGACTATGCTAAGGATAAAGAAATACTGCGTAAATCGAGTCGTAAAACAAACCCAGTTCAAATTGGTAAAAATAAATTAAATTGGATTTCTTATCATTAATTCATATACTATTAAAAATGTCTTATTTAAATGAGTTCTTTATCACAGTCCTAAGCAATAATTCTATGAATGTCTTTCCTGATAATGTGAAATGTGCATTTACAAATATAATACATTTTCCTGAAAATATAGGCGAAGATAGGGAGGTTGGTATAACCGATATGTATTTGAGTCAACTGCCCCTACATAATACCACTTTGATTGATAAAATTTCGAACGTCACCACAACAACCGGGTTGTGTGGGGGATAAAAGAACACAATGCCTTAGGATATTTTACTATAATGGAATTTCTCAACAAATACAGTTTAAAAATGTGGAATACTACCCACTTGAAATGTCTTGTATCAAAGATATTTCCATTTTAATTACGGATTCGCGTGGATACAAAATTGCATTTGAGGCATCTTCTACACCAATTTTTGTTACTCTTCATTTTAAGAGGAAACGGGAAATACTATAAATAATAATGTCCTAAGCAGATTTGGGCTCAGAAACTCATCAAACAACATGGAGAAACTTTATCAAGAATATTATCGTAATCAGTGTGGTGGCGGTCTTAGCCATATTGGTACACTATACGTTACACCCAGAATAGTACAACAAGGAAGAGGAATCGGAAATTTTTTTAGCGGCCTGTTTAAATATTTGAAACCACTCTTTTACTCAGGTTTAAATGCAATAAAAGATCAAGCATTAGAAACGGGTAAAGCAGTAATAAGTGATTTGGGTAGAAAGCCTTTGCGGAATATAGTAAAGGAGCAAAGTCAAATTGCATTTCAAAACCTATCTACCAAAGCATTTAATAAAATGAAGAGAGCGCAAGATGGGGGCGGAAAAAAGAAAAAAAGAGGTTTGCAGTATGAAAGCGAGCTCATTTTAAACCAAGTCAACGAAGATGTTGTACAAAGAAAGCATTCGCCAAAAAGAAATATTCAAATAAACACCCTATTTCGGACATATTTACTAAAACAAAATGACAAACCACATAGAATGTATGAAGAGTGAACTTGATTTATTCGAACCACATCCAACACAAAGCAGTATTTTGCGTACTGAGGAGGTTTCATACAATCCTATCGCGTCTTTGGATGGTACAAGCTCAATTGAGTTCGTATGCTTTGGTAATGGAGAAACTTATAGAGATTTATCAAGTACTAGCAGGTATTGCCCGTCTTAACCCGGCTCAATATGTTTCCAATTGTATTTATTTTGTGTGTGCATAACCTACCCATATGTTTTCACCCTTTAAGTTACCAGTAGGAAGGCATTTAAGGTATTTAAATGAACATTTTCTGTTCTTGACAAAAAATTGTTCAGTAGTCCGTTACATTTTTGTTCTTGCCAAACTATTTCGTTAAACGAACATGACCACTATAACTAATATTTTTTAAAGCTCGTTTTCCCCCCTTTGGAGCTAGAATTTTCCAAAAGCCTTTCTTAGTGTGCTCCTACACTATGATGGATACTATGAAAGGATACTTGAGTCAAAATTTCATCTTTTACCGTTTGGGCTGTGCGTTGATCACCAATTAGTCAGGACAAACTGTTTTATATATAGAGATAGCGCAACGTTTTAAGATAGACTATGTGCAAAAAAGGGCAATAATTATAAGGGTATATCCTAATTTTAAATTCACATTTGAGTCTTTTCGTGCCACATTGATTCAATACGGTCACGCACAAACTCGGAATATGAAACACGGCACTCGTGTCAATGCCGTGCAGCGATGAGCCACGATCAAAAAGCACTGGCACCGATACCATAAAAATATCGAAGTTTGAATGCAATAAGCAGAATATTTAAATAACAAAATCTAATTATTTATTGACATCAATAAGAACAAATCATATACATACATACATCTGCCCGCAATGCGAATCAGAATATCCGTAGCTCCGTTATTCGGTTTCTGCTTTACTATCGCTTACGCAGTCGTTGCCTAGCGACGGTAACTGTAAACTTTTGGCGTTTTGCCTTTGCAATTAACATTAAATGGTAAAAACGAAAGAAGAAGAGCGAGCTAATGACTTGCAGTTGTTGTTGTTTTTAGAGCATTATTTTTTTTTACAATCAAACAACTGTGTTCGATTGCCCAATGTATACATTAATACGAATGTACATACATGCTATATTCATACACAGGCATACATATGTATGTTTCTCTTTACTTTTTCAACCGTACGTAGAGAACCGCACATATAGACACGAACTGTTGCTTGTTGTGTGTGAGTGTGTGTATGTGATGTCTCCAACTATTTGATATTTGTTGTTGCTGCATAAAGTTATTAATGAAAACACTAATGCCAAATGCACTAAACAAAGAAAAAATTACTTTTAAAAATGTTATATTATATAATTTTCAATTAATTAACATTTCTTGCTCTGTCAGTGCAAGACGAATGTACATACATTCATATGTAGATTCATATGTACATACATAGATGTGCACATATGTATGGACATTCACACATTAGTGTCTCACATGTTGCTTTGGCTATTTCAATCGTTTGCACGCAACTACACGAACAGCTGTTTGTATGTGTGTATATGTATACTTAGTTGTCCCCAACTTTTGTAAAATGCATATTTTGAAAATCCTTGAATGCAAAGTTGTAGATTTAGTTACGTAGATTACATTATCCAAATTTTAAATCGATCGGACTAAATTTATAACAAAAACTTTTCATTTGAAATAGTGAATAAATATTAAAACCCCAATAATTCAAGCTCCAACACAAATTTCGGAGTATGCAGTTTTGTTTGTATCCTTTAATTGATTTTAGAAACTAAGTTTTAAGTCGATCGGTTGAAAAATGCGGATTTTTCAAACAAACTTTGGAGCTCGTTTTCCCCCCTTTGAAGCTCGAATTTTCCAAAATCCCTTCTTAGTGCTCATCTACACCATGATGGGATACTCGAGCTTAAATTTCAGCTTCCTAGCCTTTAGCGTTTGGGCTGTGCGTTGATCACCAATCAGTCAGTCAGTCAGGACAAACTGTTTTATATATATAGATATACTTAAGACTTGTAGTACAAATTAAGGATGGACAAGGCAAAAACTTAACTGATGATTCTGTTACTGTAGTTAACAATATATTGCACTCAATATTTAGAAGTTCAAGCGTGTATTTAAATAATACATTAGCATCACAAAGCGACAATAATTATCATTATCGTGCATATCTTCAAACTATTTTAAATTACGGTAGTGATGCTAGCAGAAGTCATTTAGCAACTCAAGGATACTACCCCAGTTATTCAAACAATAATAATACTATTGATGGCACTTCAGCTATTAAAAATATTTTCCAGAAGAGCAACAAAGTTGAATTATATGGCAAAGTTCATGGAGACATATTTAATCAACCCAAGCTGTTATTAAATAATGTAGATTTACGCATTATATTTAATATAGAAAAAACGGCATTCTATTTGATGGAAGAAAACACCGAATCCACAAAGCAAAAATGCGTTGTATTCTTTTAATAAAGTAGAAGTAAAGTCATTTACACTTTATCCTGGAAATAACACACTATCAATTGATAATGTTGTAATTGGACAGTTACCTAATTTTATTGCCTTTTGTATGGTGAAAAACAAGGCATATTCAGGAAATCGAGCATTGGATTCATTCAACTTTGAAAATTTTAAAATTCAAAGATTTAATCTTCTTGTCAATGGAGTCCAAATTCCATCGCAAGCCTTAGAGTTTGATTACTCAAATCCAACAAACAGCCAGAGCTCACGTGCATATAACATGCTTTTCAGAGCTAATGGTATAAATCATTTTGATAGAGGACTTCAGATTCAGAAATGTTTGATAAAATCACTTTTATATTAGCATTTGATTTAACAGCTTATCACTCAAACTCTACAGTCTCTTCCAATTTAATTTCTCAAGGAACAATACGAATTGAAGGGCGCTTTGCAGATCCGTTAACTGAAGCGGTTACATGCCTCGTTTATTGTGAATACGATTCAATGCTTGATATTGATAAACATCGAAACGTGAAAATAATTATATAATAAATTAAAATAAATCTAAAAATGAATACTCTACAAATCGAAAGTTTCCTAAAAGTAAACTCATCAACAAGACATATATTTGGAGGAGTTTATCCATCAAATAAGCTACCAAAACAAATACTGAAAAGGCCATCACTAATTGTAGCCAACACTGATCCTTCAAATAAACCTGGTGCTCACTGGGTTGCATTTTACTTTGATAATAACAAACAAGCAGAGTTTTTCGATTCATATGGTCAGTATCCTCAAAATAATGATTTTGTAAAGTTTTTAAAAAATAATTGTGACAAATTTAAATATAACAAACAACAAATCCAGGGATATTTTTCAAATACCTGCGGTCATTACTGTATGATATATGCCTTACATAAAAGTAAAAAAAAAGTTTGAGAACTTTACTAAATAAATTTAAGAAAACTGATTACAGTTTTAATGATCGATTTATTTTAAAATTATTTAATGCTAGTTTTAAGAAAAGAGAAATGAAACAATAAATGTTATTTTAGTTTAACGATATGAATTTATTTTATTCTTTTTTTATGCACCGAGCTGTGAGCTTATAATAACGATCCATTAGATTCACAGCCTCCTTCGTTAAAAGTGGAGCAGCATGAGCAAAAGCAAGTGTCTGGTCCAGCGTCTACCTTATCATTTGACCAGGGACATGTTTCCAAATGTGTTCCAAAGCGGGAGGTTATGAATCGAGATCGATTCATTTCATCAAGCATCTGTTTTAGATTTTCCAGTCGCTTATAATGTTCATCGAAAATCATGTCCTCGAACTGATTTAGAAATACTTCGATTTGTTTTGTCACCATTTTATAGAAGTTCATAATTATTTATTCAAAAGTTTTTTATTTTGCTGCTTTTTTTTTGTGTAGTGGAGATGCTGGCGATCAGAATAAGACTATGATTTTGATGCAATACAATATCCTCCTTTATACTTGCATTTATGTGCATACTGCTTATATATTTTTGTTTGTTTCATCGCCTTCGTTTTTACATATGAATTCAAAATGCGCGGGACTATATCTGGTCTTCTCTTTTCCTTTATATACAATTTGGAGAATTCCGTTTTCCTTCAGTTTTTTATAAGGATTATTGGTCGAAAATTTTTGTACATAGATTTTAGGAAGGAATATCCAAAGACATTTTCCATCCCTCTCCTTTAAGTATAAGGCAATTTTATCTCCAAACTCTGTATGCTTTAATTTACAGTCAATGATATCGTAGGCCACTCCCTCCGAAAGATTTTGAACTTTGGTGTACCCCTGTCCAGTGGACAGTGTGCATTGTTTAAGTGTTCAACAAATGACTGAAAAATCAAAATACCATATACAAATACATGTACAATGTATTAATTTGTACACAGCCACATACCATTTTATTTGATTTTTTATATATATTTTCTTTTGGGAGATTAAGTGTCTTGCTTCCACTCACACGTTTTAAAGACTGCATATTATGATCATATGTCCTTTATTTATATATGTATTTTTGAAAACAAAAATGAATACGAAGACACGCCTTTTTCATTTTTTTTTTTTTACATAATATACTAGCAGGTATTGCCCGTCTTAACCCGGCTCAATATAATGTTTCCAATTGTATTTATTTTGTGTGTGCATAACCTTCCCATATGCTTTCACCCTTTAAGTTACCAGTAGGAAGGCATTTAAGGTATTTAAATGAACATTTTCTGTTCTTGACAAAAAATTGTTCAGTAGTCCGTTACATTTTTGTTCTTGCCAAACTATTTCGTTAAACGAACATGACCACTATAACTAATATTTTTTAAAGCTCGTTTTCCCCCCTTTGGAGCTAGAATTTTCCAAAAGCCTTTCTTAGTGTGCTCCTACACTATGATGGATACTATGAAAGGATACTTGAGTCAAAATTTCATCTTTTACCGTTTGGGCTGTGCGTTGATCACCAATTAGTCAGGACAAACTGTTTTATATATAGAGAAACCGCAACGTTTTACGATAGACTATGTGCAAAAAAAGGGGAATAATTATAAGGGTATATCCTAATTTTAAATTCACATTTGAGTCTTTTCATGCCATATTGAGTCAATACGGTCACGCACAAACTCGGAATATGAAACACGGCACTCGTGTCAATGCCGTGCAGCGATGAGCCACGATCAAAAAGCACTCAATTTGCTAGAGTAAGACTTTCGATAGTTGAAGCCACCGATAGCATCAAAATATCGAAGTTTGAATGGAATAAGCTGAATATTTAAATAATAAAATCTAATTATTTATTGAGATCAATAAGAACAAATCATATACATACATACATCTGCCCGCAATACGAATCAGAATATGCGTAGCTCCGTTATTCGGTTTCTGCTTTACTATCGCTTACGCATTCGTTGTCTAGCGACGGTAACTGTAAACTTTTGGTGTTTTGCCTTTGCAATTAACATTAAATGGTCAAAACGAAAGAAGAAGAGCGAGCTAATGACTTGCAGTTGTTGTTGTTTTTAGAGCATTATTTTTTTTACAATCAAACAACTGTGTTCGATTGCCCAATGTATACATTAATACGAATGTACATACATGCTATATTCATACACAGGCATACATATGTATGTTTCTCTTTACTTTTTCAACCGTACGTAGAGAACCGCACATATAGACACGAACTGTTGCTTGTTGTGTGTGAGTGTGTGTATGTGATGTCTCCAACTATTTGATATTTGTTGTTGCTGCATAAAGTTATTAATGAAAACACTAATGCCAAATGCACTAAACAAAGAAAAAATTACTTTTAAAAATGTTATATTATATAATTTTCAATTAATTAACATTTCTTGCTCTGTCAGTGCAAGACGAATGTACATACATTCATATGTAGATACATATGTACATACATAGATGTGCACATATGTATGGACATTCACACATTAGTGTCTCACATGTTGCTTTGGCTATTTCAATCGTTTGCACGCAACTACACGAACAGCTGTTTGTATGTGTGTGTATGTATACTTAGTTGTCCCCAACTGTTTGATATTTTGTATTGTTTGTTCCGCCTGCTTTTGTAAAATGCATATTTTGAAAATCCTTGAATGCAAAGTTGTAGATTTAGTTACGTAGATTACATTATCCAAATTTTAAATCGATCGGACTAAATTTATAACACAAACTTTTCATTTGAAATAGTGAATAAATATTAAAACCCCAATAATTCAAGCTCCAACACAAATTTCGGAGTATGCAGTTTTGTTGGTATTCTTGAATTGATTTCAGAAACCAAATTTTATGTCGATCGGCTAAAAAATGCGGATTTTTCAAACAAACTTTGGATCTCGTTTTCCCCCCTTTGGAGCTCGAATTTTCCAAAATCCCTTCTTAGTGCGCATCTACACCATGATAGGATACTCGAGCTTAAATTTCAGCATCCTAGCTTTTACCCTTTGGGCTGTGGGCTGTTGACGCGGTTTCCTTTTGTGCCCCAAGAAAACCCCAATAAATCAAGCTCCAACAAAAAATTTTAAAAACCTATTATGCAGTTTTCTTTGTATTCTTTAATTGATTTTAGAAACTAAGTTTTAAGTCGATCGGTTGAAAAATGCGGATTTTTCAAACAAACTTTGGAGCTACTTTCCACCCCTTTGGAGCTCGAATTTTCCAAAATCCCTTCTTAGTGCTCATCTACACCATGATGGGATACTTGAGCCCAAATTTCAGCATCCTAGCTTTTACCGTGTAGGCTGTGGGCTGTTGACGCGTTTTTTTTACAGGAAAACTCCCATATTTTACGCCCCAAAAAAAATATCAAAAATCCAAGTATACAGTTTTTCTTGGAATTGTTCTGAGAGTATACAAACTAAGTTTAAAGTTAATCAGATGAAAACTGTAGATTTTTCATACAAACGTTGGAGCCTGTTTTCCCCCCTTTGGAGCTCCCTTCTTAGTGGGGACCTAGACTATGAACGGATACTTGAGTCCAAATTTCAGCTTCCTAGCCTTTACCGTTTGGGCTGTGCGTTGATCACCAATCAGTCAGTCAGTCAGGACAAACTGTTTTATATATATAGACTTAAAATCAAACTTATCCCATTGGACAGTTACATTCGGTAGATATGTGTACTTTCCCACTCTTTTTTTTCTTTTTTCATCTCTGTCTTACGCCTGAGAACACAAAGTTAAATCTATAATATAAAAATGAATCGCAAAATGTGTTGGTAAGCGCATAACTCAACAACGCCTGGACCAATTTGGCCAAATCTTTTTTTAAAATGTTCGTTGAAGTTCAAGGATGGTTTTTACGGTTTTTTCGTGATTAGTGAAAAAATAATTTATATTTGATATGCCTCCTATAAGACGAAGAAATTTAGGTAGAAGAACCAGAAATGCTACAAACCAAGCTAATTACCGATCTAATCGTACTGCACAAGAACGTGACGACGGAAATGAACGTGAAAGAATTCGGATATCACAAACGCGTGAAGCGCGAGCGCGACTTTCAACTAATAATCGCGCAAGTTTGAATCGAGCTGCTTTCAGTTACGATGTGTCAATTGACTACAGTATCTATCAATGTGTTGTTATTGGTTCTATGAACTCGGTTTGCTCACACTGTAAGGCATTAAAATACAAAAACGAAGCCAATGGATTGTGTTGCGCAAATGGTAAAGTGAAATTGATACCATTGGATCCACCACCAGAACCATTGTACTCATTGGTTTCAGGAATAGGAACAGATTCTATACACTTTTTGACACATATCCAACAATATAACAATTGCTTTCAAATGACTTCATTTGGGGCAACAAATGTAGTTCGGGAAAATTTTATGCCAACTTTCAAGGTATGTATTATAGCAGTTACTCATAATTATTTTAGCGAACAAAATTTTCTGTCACCAAAGTTAAGATGTGTCACTAATCTTCAATTTCTTAATCATTACGAAATATATCACTTAGTCATCATATTATATGGTGATTCAGTTTCAAATATTATTTAAGTTTGATCACTGACAATCCATTAATTTATACCACACCATAATATATTTTTTTTATTTACAGATACAAGGGCAAATATATCACAGAGCAGGTTCACTGTTACCAGTGTCAGATAGCGACAACAAATTCCTGCAAATTTATTTTATGGGCAATTCACCACAAGAAATTGATCTGCGTTGTGCACATAACAATTTAGTAAAGAGGTCTATTGTAGAACAATTACAAACTTTATTTCATCAACACAATCAATTGATTATATTGTTTAAAACTGCCCTGAATCTGATGCCATCCGATAATCACAAAATTGTAATCAGAGCAGATAAAACACCTGCAGGTCAACATACAAGACGTTTTAATGCACCAACTATTGATGAAGTTGCTATCGTTGTAGTTGGAGAAAACTTGTAATCCCGTGATATTGTTTTACATCGTCGGAATGATCAATTATTACAACGTATAAAGGAAACACACCGCACTGATGCACTGCAATATCCCATTATATTTTGGCAAGGTGAAGATGGCTACGATTTCTCAATAAAAATGATAAATCCCATTACAGGTAACTAAAATATTAGTTTAGCTATGGCAATAATATCTCAGTCATTATATTATGTATTTTAATTTTATATTTGAATGTTATTAAAACAAAATCTATTTACAGGTTCTGAAACCAACAAAAAAGTCAGTTCGATGAACTATTATTCATACCTCCTAATGATTCGGGAAAATTAAGATAATCACATATTGAAATGTCGGCGATTATATCACAAATATGTTGTTGACATGTATGTTAAAATTGAAACGGAGAGATTAACATTCATCAGGTTGAATCAAACCAAACTCCGATCTGAAGAGTATATTCACCTTCGAGATGCGATTAATACTGATGGAAATGCACATAATGTCGGTCGGATGACTATTCTTCCAGCAACATACATCGGAAGCCCTCGGCATATGCACGAATATGCTCAAGATGCCATGTCGTATGTGCGTCATTATGGTACAGCAGATTTGTTCATCACATTTACATGCAATCCGCAATGGATAGAAATCAAGCAGAAATTATTCTCGGGGCAATCACCCATTGATCGTCATGATATTACAGCCAGAGTCTTTAGACAAAAGTTGAAATCTTTAATGGATTTCATCGTAAAACATAATGTGTTTGGTGAGACACGCTGCTGGATGTATTCTGTGGAGTGGCAGAAACGAGGATTGCCACATGCACACATTTTGATTTGGTTGGTTGAAAAGATAAGGCCAAATGAAGTTGATGCAGTGATATCAGCTGAAATCCCTAATGTACAAGTAGATCCTGGATTGCATGAGGTAGTTATCAAAAACATGATAAATGGTCCCTGTGGAACTCTTAATCAAAATTCAACGTGTATGATGGATAGTAAATGTTCAAAACGATATCCACGGACATTAATATCGGAAACAATTACTGGTAATGACGGTTATCCATTGTATCGTCGCAGATCGACAGCAGACAATGGAAAATCAACAATTGTCAAATGAAATCAACAAGATATTGAAATAGATAATCGTTGGATTGTTCCATATTCACCCATTTTATCAAAGACATTCAAAGCACACATCAACGTTGAATCTTGCCATTCAGTGAAATCTATTAAATACATTTGCAAATATGTAACCAAAGGGAGTGATATGGCTGTGATTGGAATTGGTGCAGAGAATTCCAATGATGAAGTTACCCAATACCAAATGGGCCGCTATGTCAGTAGTAATGAAGCAGTTTGGCGAATATTTTCTTTTCCTATTCATGAGAGACACCCTTCTGTTGTTCACTTAGCTGTGCATTTAGAAAATGGACAAAGAGTGTATTTTACAGCACAGAACGCAGTACAAAGAGCTGCTCAGCCACCACCTACTACATTAACCAGTTTTTTTGAGACATGCCAAAACGATTATTTCTCACAAACATTGCTATATTCTGAAATGCCAAAATATTATACCTGGAATCAATCCTCAAGGAGATTTATACGACGGAAACAAGGAAAACCAGTTCCAGGATATACAGATGTATATTCCACCGATGCGATTGGCCGGATTTATTCAGTACATCCAAGCAATGATGAATGTTTTTATTTACGACTGCTATTAGTCAATGTACGTGGCCCAACATCATTCCAACAGTTACGAACTTTTGATGGTACAAGTACAAGTACAAAGATTATATGTGTGATGATATTTTGTATCAAATACGGAATAGAATGGGAAATCCAAATATACAAATCAGTGAAGAAATTTACAATGAAGCATTGATTTCAATTGAGGACATGTGCTTGATAATGTCAAACAAACTATTAATTCAATTAGGCCTGACCGCGCCCAATCGTCCAATGCATGACGCTTTTAACCAAGAGTTGCATCGAGAAAGACTGTATGATCTCAACGCTTTGAAAGAATTAATTCAAACAAATCTTCCACTGTTAAATGAACAACAGAAGTATGTATTTGAAACTCTTATGAAAGTAACAAATGATGAAACTGGAGGGATTTACTTCTTAGATGCACCTGGTGGTACAGGAAAAACTTTTTTGATTTCATTAATATTAGCAACAATTCGCTCACAAAATAAAATTGCACTTGCACTCGCTTCGTCGGGAATCGCAGCAACTTTGCTTCAAGGTGGTCGAACAGCCCATTCAGCACTAAAATTGCCATTAAATATGCAAAGCAATGAAACTCCAACCTGCAACGTTTCGAAGAACTCTGCAATGGCAAAGGTTTTGCAGCAATGTAAATTGATTGTTTGGGATGAATGCACGATGGCACATAAAAAATCTTTGGAGGCTTTAGACAGAACCTTAAAAGATCTACGGAGCAATAATAACCGATTTGGTGGTGCAATGATTTTATTAGCAGGAGATTTTCGTCAAACATTGCCAGTGATTCCACGATCAACGCCAGCTGATGAACTCAATGCATGTCTAAAGTCCTCCAATTTGTGGAAACATGTCAAAGTACTTCATTTAAGCAAGAATATGCGTGTCGAGTTGCAAAATGACCAATCTGGAAACATATTCTCTAAACAACTCATTGACATTGGTAATGGCAAATTTCCTATAGACATGTTGACCGGCTGCATTAACTTTCCTCAAAGTTTTTGTCAGTTAACTCGATCAAAAGATTAACTTATTCAGAAGGTGTTTCCAGATGTTTCTCAAAATTACAGAAACCATGATTGGTTGAGCGAACGAGCTATACTGGCTGCAAAAAACATCGATGTAAATGAATTAAATTTCAAAATTCAAGAACAAATTACAGGCGAATTGAGGATATATAAATCAGTTGATTCGGCTACTAATCAAGATGATGTAGTCAACTATCCACCGGAATTTTTAAACTCGCTGGATTTGCCAGGATTGCCACCTCACAATCTTCAATTAAAGGTTGGATCGGTGGTTATAATGTTGCGAAATATCAACCAACCGCGTCTTTGCAACGGTACACGGTTAGCGATAAAAAAAATTACTAAATAATGTGATAGAAGCAACTATACTCAAAGGAAAGTATAAAGGAGAAGATGTTCTCATACCGCGCATCCCATTTGAGTTTAAACGACTACAGTTTTCAGTGCGGCTTGCTTTTGCTATGACTATAAACAAGTCCCAGGGGCAATCATTAAGTGTTTGTGGTATTAATCTAGAAAACCCATGTTTCTCACATGATGTATGTTGCCTGTTCCCGTTTTGGAAAACCATCAGATTTGTTTATCTATGCGCCAGGTAATCAAACAAAAAACATCGTATACCACAAAGCACTACAATGATAATAATAATAATTATGATTCACATGATTAACAATAAAGCGATTAGTTACTTTTAAATCCTTATATATGTATTATTTAATTATTTTTTATTCACAACGCCCTATCACCAGGGTGACGATTCTGTTCAGGAGAATTTTTTAAAATACGTAGGCACAAAAACTGCCACATTACAAATCTTTTTGACAGGACGAAGTCTGTCGGGTCAGCTAGTACCAGTATAAAAACAGTTGCAATCAAATCATTACTATACAATTCGGGTAACACAAGAAAAACAATGAAGAAGTTTGAATGTGTTCTATGTCCATTTGACAAATTTTTTGAAACAAAATACGGTTTAAAAAAGCATGTGCTTAAGAAACATAACTTCAGTTATATCAAGGCTCGCTCGTACCCTTATTAACAAGTAAGAACTTTAATTATGTTTTTTTTTTTTTTGTTTTCTTATTTATTTACCAATTTTCAATTTCAGACACAATTGCATTAGTTAAATCAAAGGAAATGTATCGTGCACTAACAATAAAATAAATAAATTTGTGAAACAAATTAATAAAAATAGATTATAATAGTATTATGTTATATTTTTGTTTGTAAATTTCTAGTCTCTTGATGTTTCGCAACTAAAAGTAGTAATTCGTGGTCCTCGTCGGGCATAGCTAGGTGAGCTTCTTTTTCCATTGCAAGTAGTCGTCTTCATCTGGCATTAATTCCGCAACAGCCTGATCTTTTCTTTGCTTCGACTGTTTCTTCGCCTTAACATCTGCATCAATCTGCATAACTCGTCTATGGAAGTCAGGCACTCCCAACTGATTGTTAGGCATATTAGTATTTTTTTGCTTCCTCTTCCAAGGCTGAGTAGTCAACTTCGATCATTTCACTTGGTGTGGGCGAAAACTGACAAGCAGGCAACATTGCATTGTTCCAGGGATTTATTTGCATAATGTTATTATATATTGACTCAAATTCTGCCTCCCCCAAAGATTCTATGAGAGAGTTTGTGGTAATTACTCTTCTGAGAGGAAAAGATGCAGCTTCATCGTCAACGGTAAAAATAATTTCTAAACTCTCATCCCCTTGTGTTGATGACTGAGGGGGGTTGAATTTAAAGAATTCATCGACGTCTTCAATGGTGGTCTTGCATTGATCACAACTAACTTTTAAGGACATTGTTGTATTGGTTTTTAGTTTTTTAACACAACGTTTGTTTTATTTATTATTTTTTTTTTTCACTGAATCACGTTAACGCCTTTTCTGTTTTTGTTTTTTGTTTTTTTGGTTTGAACAAAATTAAATTGCACTGGAATTGTTTATTCGCGCAAACCACTTTGAAAAATGTTTTAGGTATTTATTTTTTAAACTTGATAAACGTTGAGTGTTGTAGCGCACTGCTTACAGTAAACTGCAAAGGAACCGGAGTCGTTCCTCGCGTTTTATTCAGCAGCAGGTAAGAAGCAATGGACTTAGAAGGGCGGTGTTCTTTTTTCTTTCATATATTTTTTTTCTCTAGCTCAAAAATCATAAACTCATCATTTTATGGTCTGTCAGAGACAGTTAAAGCACTTCACCATTTTCAAATCAACCCAAAGAAAAGTCATAAATAACTCTGCAGGTATTGGAACACATTATGTGCTCAAGCAGTAAACAATAGCTAACAGCTGGAACTCCAAGTAGTATAGATATAGGAAAGCAACCTTTAAATGCGATAAGAAAACGTTAAGAAAAACTGTGAAGAATGAAATGAGGAAGCATATTTATCAATGAGTTTAATTTTATTTATTACGATAATAATGATTACACAACTCAATCGAACCTGAAGGGTTCGCTTATGCGTTCGAGCACGAAGTGCAGAAGTGAAGAAGTTTGAATGTGTTCTATGTCCATTTGACAAATTTTTTGAAACAAAATATGGTTTAAAAAAGCATGTGCTTAAGAAACATACTTGTAACTTCAGTTATATCAAGGCTCACTTGTACCCTTATGAACAAGTAAGAACTGCAATAACATTTTTTGTCTTCTTATTTATTTATCATTTTTCAATTTCCGACACAATTTCATTAGTTAAACTAAAGAAAATATACCGTGAACTAACAAAAAGGAAATAAATACAATTTATAAAAAAATTTAATAAAAATATATTATAATAGTATTTTGTTATATTTTTTATTCAATGTATATGTTTTTAAATTTCTAGTCCATAGATGTTTTGCAACTAAAATTAGTATTTCATCGTCTTCGTCGGGCATAGCTAGGGGAGCTTCTTTTTCCATTGCGAGTAGTAACATCGTGTCGTCTTCATGTGGCATTAATTCTGCAATCAAGTCCTGCAGCAATCTCCATAACTCGTCTATGGAAGTCTGCCACTCCCAATTGATTATTAGGCATATTATTATCATAATATTTCTGTGCTTCCTCTTCCAAGGCTGAGTAGTCCACCTCAATCATTTCACTTGCTGTGGGTGAAAACTGCCAAGCGGGCTGTTGGAGCACCCTACTTAGCTTTTAAGCCCTTTCTTTGCGCTCTCTATCGCGCCCTTTACTGCGCTCTCTTTGGCGCTCTCTTTGTGCATTACTTTTCTTATGCCGGCCCGCTGACTTGTAGCGGCAGCAGGCAAATCACTTGCTAAGTAATACTCGCACGTTCAACATCGTTTGTACAATTTCCAAGCCATTAAAAGCCATATTAATAATCGAAGAATACCGCGTCTCATTTAATAAATAGTTAAATATTGTTTGTTGCAATCGCTAAAAAGCTAGCGATTTTTCATTGGCGACCGAGCAGGGACATCGGTTTTCATAAGATTATTTCCTCGTTTGTTTGCGGTCTTTGTGGCTTGGTTTTTGTGCGCGGTCGTGTGATTAGTACCTCGTTTGATTTGGATCTGGTGTCGTTTGGATACCATATACATACATTGATTTGGATTTGGAGCTTGGTGCCTTTCTGGATATCATCAACTACAACTGCTCGTTTGGACTGTGGAGCTGCTGCCTGCCCTTCTTGTGGTACTATTGTTGTTTGGCCTGCCTAATGGGTGATCGTCGGTCGCAATCCAGGAAAGTTTCAGTGGACTCTTTTGAGAGCCCACAGGTATTCTGTGCCAACAATTGAGCATAAAGCTCTAAGAAGTTTGATTGCTGCAAATTTGTGCAAGCGAAAGTTGTCTAAACCTAGTCACATACGTACATACATACATACATATGTATATAGTAAGTGTATGCTTATGCGGGCTCAATTTTTGGCACTTAAATTATTTGTGCAACCACATTACATACACAAATACATATACATACGCACATACACCACACCTTGCATAAATTAACAAATTATACACCCTCATAAACATACATAACTACTAACAAACCTCGAGGCAAAACAAACCACAACAATTAAACAAGGGCTATTAAGCTGACTCTTAACATCGAAAACAAATATTCTGAAGTTATTTTTATTTATATTGTGTTGGTTACTTCGGTAGATGTTTGTTGCATCAGCTGCATACAAACATAGCTTTGTTGTTGCTTGAGCCGCTAGCGTAGCAAAGAATTTTGTCGCTCTCTTTTTGTGCGCGCCTTTTTTCGGCTACACTTGTCGCTGGGCCAACGAACTTCCCCCCGCTACCCGTTCGGATTAGCGTTGCCAACAAGCGTGCTTGCGGTAATCGACGCCTATTTTCTGAGTACAGCTGAGACTGCTTGCAGATTTCGTTGTTGTTTGTGCGGTCGCTTGGACTGCTACTTTGCTTGCGTGCATACTGTATTGAGTGCGTGTGTACGTAATCTGCGTGCATTTCAGTTTGTCTCTTGCTGTTTTAGCGCGTTGTTATTTGCGAGGGCTGTTGGGAAAGTTCGGTTTTCATTTTCGTTGATTTGCAACTTGTTTAGAGTTTATTTTGGTTATACTCTACCATGTAGGAATCTGAGAAGCAACAAGTGGTAGCTAGTTCTAAACTAGTACAATGCTTGCAGAAATTTGATAAGGTTAGCGCTGATATTGCTCGTATGAGAACAGCATTCCAGTTAAAGACAATTTCGTTTGAACAAACAGAACTCGGGTGTCATCTCGAGCTGTTAGAAGATTACATAAAGAAAGCTATGGCGCTTCAGGCAGATTTGGATAGTCTCAATCCAAGTAACGATAGTAGAGGGCCACTTGAGGATTTGTGCATTTCAACTAAGGCGTTGTATGTGAAGGCAACGAAACAAAAAGTTGAAAGTCAGACTTCTCATGACTGTTCTATGATGGCCAGTCAACGGTCCCAGTTACCCAAAATGCGGCTGCCTACATTCAGTGGAAAGCATGCCGAATTTAAGAATTTTATGTGCTTATTTGAAAGTCTAGTTCATGGCGATCCTTCGTTGACCAACGTCGAGAAGTTTAATCATTTGGTGTCGTGCTTGTCAGGTGAGGCTCTAGGAGTTGTGAAACCGTTTCAGTTAACGGACTGCAATTACTCGAAAGCCATTGCTAGCCTCAAGTCTGTGTACGACAACAAATGTTTGATATTTTTCGACACTATATCGCAATTGTTTGACATCCCACCACCAAACCTAATGCGTCTACTTTGCGGCCCATCATTGACACTGTTTCTGCCATTTATGCGTCTTTAACTTCGGTGGGAAGTGAAAAGGACATTTCGAATGCAATGATCATACAAATGGTTATGGCCAAAGTTGATCATGCAACCAAATCTCGTTTTGAGGAACAGCTCGATTATGACAAGTTGCCTTCTTGGGATGACTGCGCTAAGCAGTTAAACAGGCGTTACCAATATTTAGCGGCTGAAGAGACAACTCGGGTTCCAAATAAACCGCGAGTAGAACCTGCAAGAAATAGTAAAGCTTCGTTTTCTTGCACAAAGGGTCCTTCAAAGCCTTCAAAACCGGTTTCGAAGTGCACATATTGTGGTTCTGCGGATCACAATATTTATTCTTGCCCTTCCTTCGGTTCTATATCTGTTATGCAGCGATTTGAGTTTGCTAAGACTCAAAAAATGTGCCTCAATTGCTTGAATGTGGGTCATGTAGTTTCCAGTTGCAAGGCTTCCAAGTGTCGGGTGTGTTCAAAACCACACCATTCGTTGTTGCACAGATACTCTGTAGCTGTGCCAAATTCACCCGCTCCACACGCAGTCGCACCTCCAGAAGCGTACTTAAAACGTAAAGACACAGCTGTGAGTATTGTAATGGCAGGTGGAACCACTACTGGTAGTAGGCACAAGGTGTGCTCTGATATTCAATCTCGTTTGAATTCTCACAGCTTTGGCACTGATTTTTTGGTTCTTAAATCCATATCTACTTGTCAGCCTGGTAACTTTGTGCCCACATCGAATTGGAAAATACCCGCAAACCTTGAGTTGGCTGACCCAGAATTCTATAAGACAGCCAAGGTTAATATTCTCCTAGGCGCTGAACTTTTTTACAAGTTATTATGCGTTGGGCAAATCGAGCTCAATTCTTGTCTTCCATTGTTGCAGAAGACATTGCTGGGATGGGTTGTTGCTGGAAGATATACAGGGCAAATACCTCCTCAACAATTCAGCGTTAACGTTGTCGCTCAAGTTAATGATTGTTCTCTCGACACCTTAGTTCAACGCTTTTGGGAACTCGATCGGAAGCTCACTTCACCAAATCAGTACAGCGCCTGTCTACAGGACGTTTTCAAGTCGAACTTCCGTTCAATTCCGATCCCACTGTACTAGGGCTTTCCTTTCAAACTGCTGAAAGACGATTTCTGCAACTTGAGCGCAAACTCGCAAGAGACAAAACTCTCCATGACATGTACCATGACTTCATGAGAGAGTATCGTGATCTTGGGCATATGTCTGCTCTTGAATCTCCTCCTCCAGGACAGCACTACTACATTCCTCATCAGTGTGTCCTGAGACCTGAAAGCACCACAACCAAATTGCGTGTGGTGTTTGACGCTTCTAGTAAAACGTCAACGGCCCTATCATTAAATCACACTTTAATGGTTGGGCCGACTATTCAGAGGGAGCTTTATTCAACACTTGTAAATTTTCGGTTGAATAAATACGCAATTACTGCCGACATCTCCAAGATGTGCAGGCAAATAAACGTGTCTGAAAAAGACAAAAATTACCAGCTCATTCTTTGGCGAGAAAGCGCCTCTCATGAGCTGCAGTCCTTTAAGTTGAACACTGTAACATACGGGACTCCATCAGCGCCATTTTTAGCTGTGCGCTCGTTGTTTGAATTGGCAAATATTTATGCTCGATGTCACCATGTCGCGTTAAATGTCATTAAAAATTGTTTTTATGTTGACGACATGCTGGCTCCTCATAATGATGTATTTCGTTATCATCTGCATGAGGATAGCTTTACTTCGTTGAAGCCGACAAAGCGGAATATATTATCTCGTTTGTCTGAGCAACTTGGACCTTTGTGCCCCATCGTCACAGCGGCCAAAACTCTGTGGCAAGAGCTGTGGCGATTTAAGATGTTAGTTGGGCTGCTAAAGCAACAGATGTGGGTGATAAATACTCGTAGGTTTTGCTCAGCAGTTTTACATAACTGCCTTCGATGCAAGCCCAAGTTAGTTGAGCAAATAATGAGAAATTTTCCAGGCGATCGCCTTCGAGAAGGTCGACGTTTCAGGGTTTGTGGACTCGAACTTTGCGGCCCATTCCATGGTAGCTATCGCATACGCGGAAGACCGTAGCAGTATTCGTTTGTTTTGCCTCGAAGGCCGTTCACCTCGAACTGGTAGCTAATTTATCCACTGATACTGTCCTTAACGTCTTTACAAGGTTCATTGGGAAGCGCGGCCTGCCGGAAATGGTCTTTAGCGACAACGTGACGAACTTCGCGGGAACAAGCGGCTTGCTGAGGGACATGCCGTCGGCTTTCGAGCGGAGAAAGGACGCCCTGACAGAGCGACGAATCGATTGGTGGTTCATTCTTCCCCGACCTCCTCACATAGGAGGATTGTTGGAGGCAGCGGCGCTGCTAGGCGACCAGTCCACGATGTTGGCGGTGCTCCGTATGGATTTGAAAGACCGGGAGTCCTTCAAAGGGGCCGGAATGTTGGAGCACCCTACTTAGCTTTTAAGCCTTTTCTTTGCGCTCTCTATCGCGCCCTTTACTGCGCTCTCTGTGGCGCTCTCTTTGTGCGTTACTTTTCTTATGCCGGCCCGCTGACTTGTAGCGGCAGCAGGCAAATCACTTGCTAAGTAATACTCGCACGTTCAACATCGTTTGTACAATTTCCAAGCCATTAAAAGCCATATTAATAATCGAAGAATACCGCGTCTCATTTAATAAATAGTTAAATATTGTTTGTTGCAATCGCTAAAAAGCTAGCGATTTTTCATTGGCGACCGAGCAGGGACATCGGTTTTCATAAGATTATTTCCTCGTTTGTTTGCGGTCTTTGTGGCTTGGTTTTTGTGCGCGGTCGTGTGATTAGTACCTCGTTTGATTTGGATCTGGTGTCGTTTGGATACCATATACATACATTGATTTGGATTTGGAGCTTGGTGCCTTTCTGGATATCATCAACTACAACTGCTCGTTTGGACTGTGGAGCTGCTGCCTGCCCTTCTTGTGGTACTATTGTTGTTTGGCCTGCCTAATGGGTGATCGTCGGTCGCAATCCAGGAAAGTTTCAGTGGACTCTTTTGAGAGCCCACAGGTATTCTGTGCCAACAATTGAGCATAAAGCTCTAAGAAGTTTGATTGCTGCAAATTTGTGCAAGCGAAAGTTGTCTAAACCTAGTCACATACGTACATACATACATACATATGTATATAGTAAGTGTATGCTTATGCGGGCTCAATTTTTGGCACTTAAATTATTTGTGCAACCACATTACATACACAAATACATATACATACGCACATACACCACACCTTGCATAAATTAACAAATTATACACCCTCATAAACATACATAACTACTAACAAACCTCGAGGCAAAACAAACCACAACAATTAAACAAGGGCTATTAAGCTGACTCTTAACATCGAAAACAAATATTCTGAAGTTATTTTTATTTATATTGTGTTGGTTACTTCGGTAGATGTTTGTTGCATCAGCTGCATACAAACATAGCTTTGTTGTTGCTTGAGCCGCTAGCGTAGCAAAGAATTTTGTCGCTCTCTTTTTGTGCGCGCCTTTTTTCGGCTACACTTGTCGCTGGGCCAACGAACTTCCCCCCGCTACCCGTTCGGATTAGCGTTGCCAACAAGCGTGCTTGCGGTAATCGACGCCTATTTTCTGAGTACAGCTGAGACTGCTTGCAGATTGTTGTTGCAGATTGTTGTTGTTTGTGCGGTCGCTTGGACTGCTACTTTGCTTGCGTGCATACTGTATTGAGTGCGTGTGTACGTAATCTGCGTGCATTTCAGTTTGTCTCTTGCTGTTTTAGCGCGTTGTTATTTGCGAGGGCTGTTGGGAAAGTTCGGTTTTCATTTTCGTTGATTTGCAACTTGTTTAGAGTTTATTTTGGTTATACTCTACCATGTAGGAATCTGAGAAGCAACAAGTGGTAGCTAGTTCTAAACTAGTACAATGCTTGCAGAAATTTGATAAGGTTAGCGCTGATATTGCTCGTATGAGAACAGCATTCCAGTTAAAGACAATTTCGTTTGAACAAACAGAACTCGGGTGTCGTCTCGAGCTGTTAGAAGATTACATAAAGAAAGCTATGGCGCTTCAGGCAGATTTGGATAGTCTCAATCCAAGTAACGATAGTAGAGGGCCACTTGAGGATTTGTGCATTTCAACTAAGGCGTTGTATGTGAAGGCAACGAAACAAAAAGTTGAAAGTCAGACTTCTCATGACTGTTCTATGATGGCCAGTCAACGGTCCCAGTTA
Organism: Scaptodrosophila lebanonensis; assembly: GCF_003285725.1. Classification (NCBI taxonomy): domain Eukaryota; kingdom Metazoa; phylum Arthropoda; class Insecta; order Diptera; family Drosophilidae; genus Scaptodrosophila; species Scaptodrosophila lebanonensis. Next base: position 60,586 of record NW_022060677.1, on the reverse strand, counting down.
CCCAAAATGCGGCTGCCTACATTCAGTGGAAAGCATGCCGAATTTAAGAATTTTATGTGCTTATTTGAAAGTCTAGTTCATGGCGATCCTTCGTTGACCAACGTCGAGAAGTTTAATCATTTGGTGTCGTGCTTGTCAGGTGAGGCTCTAGGAGTTGTGAAACCGTTTCAGTTAACGGACTGCAATTACTCGAAAGCCATTGCTAGCCTCAAGTCTGTGTACGACAACAAATGTTTGATATTTTTCGACACTATATCGCAATTGTTTGACATCCCACCACCAAACCTAATGCGTCTACTTTGCGGCCCATCATTGACACTGTTTCTGCCATTTATGCGTCTTTAACTTCGGTGGGAAGTGAAAAGGACATTTCGAATGCAATGATCATACAAATGGTTATGGCCAAAGTTGATCATGCAACCAAATCTCGTTTTGAGGAACAGCTCGATTATGACAAGTTGCCTTCTTGGGATGACTGCGCTAAGCAGTTAAACAGGCGTTACCAATATTTAGCGGCTGAAGAGACAACTCGGGTTCCAAATAAACCGCGAGTAGAACCTGCAAGAAATAGTAAAGCTTCGTTTTCTTGCACAAAGGGTCCTTCAAAGCCTTCAAAACCGGTTTCGAAGTGCACATATTGTGGTTCTGCGGATCACAATATTTATTCTTGCCCTTCCTTCGGTTCTATATCTGTTATGCAGCGATTTGAGTTTGCTAAGACTCAAAAAATGTGCCTCAATTGCTTGAATGTGGGTCATGTAGTTTCCAGTTGCAAGGCTTCCAAGTGTCGGGTGTGTTCAAAAACCACACCATTCGTTGTTGCACAGATACTCTGTAGCTGTGCCAAATTCACCCGCTCCACACGCAGTCGCACCTCCAGAAGCGTACTTAAAACGTAAAGACACAGCTGTGAGTATTGTAATGGCAGGTGGAACCACTACTGGTAGTAGGCACAAGGTGTGCTCTGATATTCAATCTCGTTTGAATTCTCACAGCTTTGGCACTGATTTTTGGGTTCTTAAATCCATATCTACTTGTCAGCCTGGTAACTTTGTGCCCACATCGAATTGGAAAATACCCGCAAACCTTGAGTTGGCTGACCCAGAATTCTATAAGACAGCCAAGGTTAATATTCTCCTAGGCGCTGAACTTTTTTACAAGTTATTATGCGTTGGGCAAATCGAGCTCAATTCTTGTCTTCCATTGTTGCAGAAGACATTGCTGGGATGGGTTGTTGCTGGAAGATATACAGGGCAAATACCTCCTCAACAATTCAGCGTTAACGTTGTCGCTCAAGTTAATGATTGTTCTCTCGACACCTTAGTTCAACGCTTTTGGGAACTCGATCGGAAGCTCACTTCACCAAATCAGTACAGCGCCTGTCTACAGGACGTTTTCAAGTCGAACTTCCGTTCAATTCCGATCCCACTGTACTAGGGCTTTCCTTTCAAACTGCTGAAAGACGATTTCTGCAACTTGAGCGCAAACTCGCAAGAGACAAAACTCTCCATGACATGTACCATGACTTCCTGAGAGAGTATCGTAATCTTGGGCATATGTCTGCTCTTGAATCTCCTCCTCCAGGACAGCACTACTACATTCCTCATCAGTGTGTCCTGAGACCTGAAAGCACCACAACCAAATTGCGTGTGGTGTTTGACGCTTCTAGTAAAACGTCAACGGCCCTATCTTTAAATCACACTTTAATGGTTGGGCCGACTATTCAGAGGGAGCTTTATTCAACACTTGTAAATTTTCGGTTGAATAAATACGCAATTACTGCCGACATCTCCAAGATGTGCAGGCAAATAAACGTGTCTGAAAAAGACAAAAATTACCAGCTCATTCTTTGGCGAGAAAGCGCCTCTCATGAGCTGCAGTCTTTTAAGTTGAACACTGTAACATACGGGACTCCATCAGCGCCATTTTTAGCTGTGCGCTCGTTGTTTGAATTGGCAAATATTTATGCTCGATGTCACCATGTCGCGTTAAATGTCATTAAAAATTGTTTTTATGTTGACGACATGCTGGCTCCTCATAATGATGTATTTCGTTATCATCTGCATGAGGATAGCTTTACTTCGTTGAAGCCGACAAAGCGGAATATATTATCTCGTTTGTCTGAGCAACTTGGACCTTTGTGCCCCATCGTCACAGCGGCCAAAACTCTGTGGCAAGAGCTGTGGCGATTTAAGATGTTAGTTGGGCTGCTAAAGCAACAGATGTGGGTGATAAATACTCGTAGGTTTTGCTCAGCAGTTTTACATAACTGCCTTCGATGCAAGCCCAAGTTAGTTGAGCAAATAATGAGAAATTTTCCAGGCGATCGCCTTCGAGAAGGTCGACGTTTCAGGGTTTGTGGACTCGAACTTTGCGGCCCATTCCATGGTAGCTATCGCATACGCGGAAGACCGTAGCAGTATTCGTTTGTTTTGCCTCGAAGGCCGTTCACCTCGAACTGGTAGCTAATTTATCCACTGATACTGTCCTTAACGTCTTTACAAGGTTCATTGGGAAGCGCGGCCTGCCGGAAATGGTCTTTAGCGACAACGTGACGAACTTCGCGGGAACAAGCGGCTTGCTGAGGGACATGCCGTCGGCTTTCGAGCGGAGAAAGGACGCCCTGACAGAGCGACGAATCGATTGGTGGTTCATTCTTCCCCGACCTCCTCACATAGGAGGATTGTTGGAGGCAGCGGCGCTGCTAGGCGACCAGTCCACGATGTTGGCGGTGCTCCGTATGGATTTGAAAGACCGGGAGTCCTTCAAAAGGGGCCGGAATGTTGGAGCACCCTACTTAGCTTTTAAGCCTTTTCTTTGCGCTCTCTATCGCGCCCTTTACTGCGCTCTCTGTGGCGCTCTCTTTGTGCGTTACTTTTCTTATGCCGGCCCGCTGCCTTGTAGCGGCAGCAGGCAAAACACTTGCTAAGTAATACTCGCACGTTCAACATCGTTTGTACAATTTCCAAGCCATTAAAAGCCATATTAATAATCGAAGAATACCGCGTCTCATTTAATAAATAGTTAAATATTGTTTGTTGCAATCGCTAAAAAGCTAGCGATTTTTCACATGCAACATCTCATTATTCCACGGATTTACGTGCATAATGTTTTTATATATAGAGTCAAATTCGACCTTTCCCAAAGATTCTATTAGGGAGTCTGTGGTGATTACTCTTCTGAGAGGAAAAGCTGCATCTTCATTTTCATTTGTAAAAATAATTTCCAAGCTCTCATCAAGTTGTGTTGATGACTGAGGGGATCGAACGTGGAGTATGAAATGGTGGTATTGCATTGATCACAAACAACTTCTAATGCCATTTTTGTATTGGTTTTTTATTTTTTTTAAATGTTAACAATTTTGAACACAACTTTTGTTTTATTTTTCTCACTGAATCACGTTAACGCTTCCGCAGATTTGCAGATTTTTTTTTGTTTTTGCTTGAACAAATAACAAAATAAAATTGCACTGGAATTGTTTATATTTATTTTTAAAACTTGAAAAAAACGTTGAGTGTTGTAGCGCACTGCTTACAGTAAACTGCAAAGGAACCGGAGTCGTTCCTTGCGTTTTATTCAGTAGCAGGTAAGAAGCAATGGACTTAGAAGGGCGGTGTTCTTTTTTTCTTTCATATATATTTTTCCCAAACTCAAAAATCATAAACTCATCATTATATGGTCTGTCAATTTCAGAGACAGTTAAAACACTTGACCATTTTTAAATCAACCCAAAGAAAAGTCATAAATAACTCTGCAGGTATTGAAACACATTGTGTGCTCAAGCAGTAAACAGCTAACAGCTGAAGCTCCAAGTAGTATAGATATAGGAAAGCAACCTTTAAATGCGTTAAGAAAAACTGTGAAGATTGAAATCAGGAAGCATATTTATCAAGTTAATTTTATTTATTATGTTAATATTGATCACAAAACTCAATCGAACCCGAAGGGTTCAATAACTTCTTCGAAGTGCTCGAATCGCATCAAAAGTAGTAGAGATATGGTGTAGTTAGGATAGAAAAGCCTAGGGACCATCTCCTTAATGAAAAATCAAAAGTAGTATAGATATGGTGTAGTTAGGATAGAAAAGCCTAGGGACCATCTCCTTAATGAAAAATCGCCTTAGCGCCATTTGTCTGCAATCATCATTGGTTTCTCCCTTTGTTACTTTCTTAGCACAGGCATTTTCCATATGGGTGTCACTGCCACACAAGTTGCAATAAACGAGTTTGGTGTAACCATCTCTTGAGGGGATTTTCTTAAAAATTTTATCCATGGTTTGTTTTTCTAATTGATGTATTCGTACTTCAATGCTTTATGCACTAGTGCAGCAGATTAACTAACGCTTATTATTAACTTTCAAAAATATATAAACATTGTCTTGACCAAAAAACTAATGAACTATCCATGCCCAAAAAAATATTTCAACGCCATGCCGATTTGGGTTTTATTTAAAATGTATGTTTTTCAAAAAAAAAAAAAAAATGTTTACAATTTGTCGCCTTAGCCAACAAACTGTCTGTGGTATAATATTGTGGATGCGATTCTAAATATTTTTACCAATTGGTATTGAGCTGTATATGATATTTCCCCATACAAGTTCAAGCAATTAGGTTAGTGGATAGGATCATGCTCGTACCTAAAAATAGAATGTACATATTTCGATTAGTGGTTCGGATCCTGATACAACTTGTAAATATTTCTTTATGTATTGAGGTTGATATATTCCCCATACAAGTTAAACTAATTGGGGTATTGGTTTGGTTCATGAGCCAACTTAGAAATATTACGTAATCGGATCAGTGATTTGGATCCTTAAACAACTTACAATTATTTTAGTAAGTTGGAGTTGAGTTGCGTAAGATATTTAATTAGACTCGAATTGGATTTCCAGTTGGAAGTGAAATATGGTAAGATACTTTAGATAGAATACTTGAGTATGCAGTTTTAGAATAGATGATAGAATACTTGAGTATGCAGCTACCAACACAAATACTCAAAAGGCCCTCAGTTATTGTAGCCAACACTGATCCTTCAAATAAACCTGGCGCTCACTGGGTTGCATTTTACTTTGATAATAACAACAAAGGAGAATTTTTTGATTCATATGAAATGTACAAGAGTATATTAGGTTTGCGCGAGCTGAAAAATGTAACAGGCAGAAGGAGGCGTGGCAGACCCCACAAAGTATATATATTATTGATCAGCATGACAAGACGAGTCGATTTAGCCCTATCTGTCTGTCTGTCCGTCTGTCTGTCTGTCCGTCCGTATGATCACGTAGATCTCAGAGACTATAAGAGCTAGGGACACCAAATTTTGCACAAAGATGCCTTATGTGTGTACGCCATATGAGTTTGTTTTATTTTTTTGATTTTCCTTCCCACTTCCCCCCTATGGGGGTTTTTCCGTAACGCCGTTCGTATATTCGCCTATATCTCAGAGACTATAAGACCTAGGAACACCAAATTTTAGTCCCAGATGCCTTATGTGAATACAAAGAAAATGTGTGTTTTGGAATTTCCCTCCCTTCCCCCTCTCCCCCGCAAATCGCGATTTTCTCTAACTCCCGTAATTCTTGGAATTTCGAACTAAAATTTTGGAAATACCCCCAGTTGGTAATTATGTGTCCGTACGCCATGTTTCATCACCGTTTCATCATGATAGACCGATTTAACAAGAAGTTATAGCCATAAATATATTTGCTGTTGCAGCGCTGCTCAAGCGCTGCCCGCGGCTGTTGTTGATGTTGCTGTTTGGTTGCCTGCGAAAATGCTTACACAGACACAAATAGACGCGCATAAACATACACACACTCACATAGAAGCAATTGCTTTGTATATGTGCAATTATACATCCTTTACGTGAGTTGGAATACAAAAGAGGTGAAATCGATCACATTTTTTTTTTTTTTTTCTTACCTTTTTAATTTCTATAATTATTCTAAACATATGTACAGAGTATTTCAAATTCGGGACACCCGACTTTAGCTTTTTTACTTGTTTTATTCTTTTTTTATACACCGAGCTGTGAGCTTATAATAACGATCCATTAGATTTACCGCCTCCTTCGTTAAAAGTGGAGCAGCATGACAAAAGCAAGTGTCTGGTCCAGCGTCTACCTTATCATTTGACCAGGGACATGTTTCCAAATGTGTTCCAAAGCGGGAGGTTATGAATCGAGATCGATTCATTTCATCAAGCATCTGTTTAAGATTTTGCAGTCGCTTATAATGTTCACGAAAATCATGTCCTCGAACTGATTTAGAAATACTTCGATTTGCTTTGTCACCATTTTATAGAAGTTCATAATTATTTGTTCAAAAGTTTTTTTTATTTTGCTGCTTTTTTTTTGTGTAGTGGAGATGCTGACGATCAGAATAAGACTATGATTTTGATGCATTAAAATATCCTCCTTTATACTTGCAGTTATGTGCATACTGCTTATATATTTTTGTTTGTTTCATCGCCTTCGTTTTTACATATGAATTGAAAACGCGCTGGACTATATCTGGTCTTCCCTTTTCCTTTATATACAATTTGGAGGATACCGTTTTCCTTCAGTTTTTTATAAGGATTTTTGGTCGAAAATTTTTGTACATAGATTTTAGGAAGGAATACCCAAAGGCATTTTTCATCCCTTTCCTTTAAGTATAAAGCAATTTTATATCCAAACTCTGTATGCTTTAATTTACAGTCAATGATATCATAGACCACTCCCTCCGAAAGATTTTCAACTTTGGTATACCCCTGTCCAGTGGAGCAGTGTGCATTGTTTAAGTGTTCAACAAATGACTGAAAAATCAAAATACCATATACAAATACATGTTCAATGTATTAATTTGTACACAGCTACATACCATTTTATTGGATTTTATTTATATTTTCTTTGGGGAGATTAAGTGTCTTGCTTCCACTCACATGTTTTAAAGACTGCATAGACACGCCTTTTTCATTTTTTTTTTGTACATAATATATTTAAAATCAAACTTATTCCATTGGTTAGTTACATTCAGTAGATATGTTTACTTTCCCACTCTTTTATTTATTTTTTCATCTCTGTCTTACGCCTAAGAAAGTAAGGTTAAGTACCAGTATAAAAGAGTTGCATTCAAATCATTACAATTCGGGCAACATAATAACAAAATGAAGAAGTTTGAATGTGTTCTATGTCCATTTGACAAATTTTTTGAAACAAAATATGGTTTAAAAAAGCATGTGCTTAAGAAACATACTTGTAACTTCAGTTATATCAAGGCTCACTCGTACCCTTATGAATAAGTAAGAACTGCAATAACATTTTTTGTCTTCTTATTTATTTATCATTTTTCAATTTCCGACACAATTGCATTAGTTAAATTAAAGGAAATATAGCGTGAACTAACAAAGTATTTCATCGTCTTCGTCGGGCATAGCTAGGGGAGCTTCTTGGCATTAATTCTGCAATCAAGTCCTGTTGCTTATTATTTTGAGGAACAGGCTGGCCATTAGGTTTCTTCGACTTTTTCTTTGCTTTTGAGGAGCGGCCGGGTACGCTTCTAGCAGTTCCGCGCGGAACTCTGCCCACGACTGGGTCGGGTTTCGCCTGGTGCGGTCCCACGTCAGTGCCGCGCCCTCCAGAATGTTTGGTAACATCGGCAATAAATTGTCTACCGGCTCCCCACTCACTTCCGCTTTCTCTTCTAGCCTGCGCAAGAATGCCCGTGGGTCCCCGCTGCCGTCGAAATGTACTCCCCACTGTGCCACCTCCGTGCTCAGGGCTCTCCGCTCCGCTCGTGACATTGTCGAGTGGGCCGAACCAGCCGCGGATGCGGTTGACACGGCTGGCCCGGCCGTCGAGACCATCGACGGTGTGGCGAGGGTCGTTACCACCGTCGTGGCCACGATCTGGCTCGTGGTCATGCATGGCGCCGCTGGCGCTTCTGTCGTATAGGTGGTGGTGGCGGTCACGGTCACTGGTGCAGCCCCAGTTGGTGCTGCGAGATGTGCGTGAGCGACGACGGCGGAGAAGGCGTCAAGCGCGCCGCAGAGTACGATGTGCGGCATTGGTGACCACAGAGCCAATTGCTCCATCGGCGGCTACGCTGACAGATGAACAGGCTGATCAGGCTGCCACGTTCCTTCAGGAGAAATTACCGCGCTTTGAGAACATTGTGGGCGTGTCGTCGTTGGCAACGCACACGACCCGCGTGAAAGACGACAGGCCCATTAAACAGCGCTACTATCCGAGGAATCCGGCGATGCAAGCGGTGATTGACAACGAGGTTGACGAGTTGCTGGCGAAGGGCTGCATTGAGCGGTCCGATAGCGCGTACAGCGCGCCCATAGTCCTGCTACGCAAGAAGAATGGGGCGTGGCGAATGTGCATCGACTACCGCCAGCTGAACGAGCGCTCGGAGCCAGACGCATACCCCATTCCGAGGATCCAACATATTCTCGAACAGTTACGACAGGCAAAATACATCAGCAGCATCGACTTGCGAAACGGTTATTGGCAGATCCCCATGGAGCTGTTGTCGCTAATGATTGATGGTGTCTCGGGATGCTCGGTCGGTTTTCTTGGCGATGCCGCAGCTTCCGTAGGCGGCAGGTGCATGCCGGGCGAACCTTCCTCTCGCTTGGGGACCACCAGTTGTGCCTTCGGCGGTACAGGACTCACCGGACGTGACTGTAGGCTCTCATAGCGGGCCGCTAGCAGTTCTAGGCGTAACTGGTGTTCCGGCCCCGCCGCTTTCACAAACGTGGCGAACAGTGTTCTCAGCGTTTCCACGGTGCCCGCGTCGTCGATCCCAAACTCCTGCAGCAGCTCGATCAGCTCCTCCTTCCTCAACGCTCGCACCCAGCTCGTTCGCGCCATCACGAGTCAACTGTTCTCGCCTTACGTTTTCCAACTCGCCGCGTGGTCGCGGTCGTGTTTAACCTCACTTTATTTTGGGGTCCCTGCTCGGGCGCCACTTGTAACGTTGCTCTGGCCCGGGTATACTCATCGGCGAGAGTCGCTGCAAAATTATTGGTTTGGTCCCCCAGAAATAGAGCGAGTCCGCAGTTACCACTGAAATATGATGATTTTCCTTTTATTTCTCCAAATCAAATATCGGGGGTGCGCTTCAATGCGCGTTTGTTTGCCTCTCCAACCGAACTAACTCCAAAACCTTCTTTCACTTACAACTTCTTACACCTACTTAAAACTACTCATCGGCATCGTGACGACGCGTTGCGTAGCTGGCAGCTGTGCGTCGTTACAAGCCATATAACCAGGCCCAATGCACTCATACATACATATGTACAAGTACACAAACACGCATAAGGCACGATTCTGATGTAAATGTATGTATGCATGCATGGAATATTTTATATTTAACTAGCTGACCCGACAGACTTCGTCCTGTCAAAAAGATTTGTAATGTGGCAGTTTTTGTGCCTACGTATTTTAAAAAATTCTCCTGAACAGAACCGTCACCCTGGTGATAGGGCGTTGTGAATAAAAAATAATTAAATAATACATATATAAGGATTTAAAAGTAACTAATCGCTTTATTGTTAATCATGTGAATCATAATTATTATTATTATCATTGTAGTGCTTTGTGGTATACGATGTTTTTTGTTTGATTACCTGGCGCATAGATAAACAAATCTGATGGTTTTCCAAAACGGGAACAGGCAACATACATCATGTGAGAAACATGGGTTTTCTAGATTAATACCACAAACACTTAATGATTGCCCCTGGGACTTGTTTATAGTCATAGCAAAAGCAAGCCGCACTGAAAACTGTAGTCGTTTAAACTCAAATGGGATGCGCGGTATGAGAACATCTTCTCCTTTATACTTTCCTTTGAGTATAGTTGCTTCTATCACATTATTTAGTAATTTTTTTTATCGCTAACCGTGTACCGTTGCAAAGACGCGGTTGGTTGATATTTCGCAACATTATAACCACCGATCCAACCTTTAATTGAAGATTGTGAGGTGGCAATCCTGGCAAATCCAGCGAGTTTAAAAATTCCGGTGGATAGTTGACTACATCATCTTGATTAGTAGCCGAATCAACTGATTTATGTATCCTCAATTCGCCTGTAATTTGTTCTTGAATTTTGAAATTTAATTCATTTACATCTATGTTTTTTGCAGCCAGTATAGCTCGTTCGCTCAACCAATCATGGTTTCTGTAATTTTGAGAAACATCTGGAAACACCTTCTGAATAAGTTCATCTTTTGATCGAGTTAACTGACAAAAACTTTGAGGAAAGTTAATGCAGCCAGTCAACATGTCTATAGGAAATTTGCCATTACCAATGTCAATGAGTTGTTTAGAGAATATGTTTCCAGATTGGTCATTTTGCAACTCGACACGCATATTCTTGCTTAAATGAAGTACTTTGACATGTTTCCACAAATTGGAGGACTTTAGACATGCATTGAGTTCATCAGCTGGCGTTGATCGTGGAATCACTGGCAATGTTTGACGAAAATCTCCTGCTAATAAAATCATTGCACCACCAAATCGGTTATTATTGCTCCGTAGATCTTTTAAGGTTCTGTCTAAAGCCTCCAAAGATTTTTTATGTGCCATCGTGCATTCATCCCAAACAATCAATTTACATTGCTGCAAAACCTTTGCCATTGCAGAGTTCTTCGAAACGTTGCAGGTTGGAGTTTCATTGCTTTGCATATTTAATGGCAATTTTAGTGCTGAATGGGCTGTTCGACCACCTTGAAGCAAAGTTGCTGCGATTCCCGACGAAGCGAGTGCAAGTGCAATTTTATTTTGTGAGCGAATTGCTGCTAATATTAATGAAATCAAAAAAGTTTTTCCTGTACCACCATCTAAGAAGTAAATCCCTCCAGATCATCATTTGTTACTTTCATAAGAGTTTCAAATACATACTTCTGTTGTTCATTTAACAGTGGAAGATTTGTTTGAATTAATTCTTTCAAAGCGTTGAGATCATACAGTCTTTCTCGATGCAACTCTTGGTTAAAAGCGTCATGCATTGGACGATTGGGCGCGGTCAGGCCTAATTGAATTAATAGTTTGTTTGACATTATCAAGCACATGTCCTCAATTGAAATGAATGCTTCATTGTAAATTTCTTCACTGATTTGTATATTTGGATTTCCCATTCTATTCCGTATTTGATACAAAATATCATCACACATATAATCTTTTTACTTGATCCACAAATCAATTGGGTTTGATGGGAAGCATGTAGATATGATTATAGAAAACAATGTTCGTATTTGATGAGCGTGTGATGATATTACAGCATCATTGAGAGTTTGATCCCAATGAGCGTCATTTTCAAGCAATTGCAAACGTTGACAGGCTTCTCTGTAGGATCCACACAATTCACCATCAACACTTCGTAACTGTTATAATGATGTTGGGCCACGTACATTGACTAATAGCAGTCGTAAATAAAAACATTCATCATTGCTTGGATGTACTGAATAAATCCGGCCAATCGCATCGGTGGAATATACATCTGTATATCCTGGAACTGGTTTTCCTTGTTTCCGTCGTATAAATCTCCTTGAGGATTGATTCCAGGTATAATATTTTGGCATTTCAGAATATAGCAATGTTTGTGCGAAATAATCGTTTTGGCATGTCTCAAAAAAACTGGTTAATGTAGTAGATGGTGGCTGAGCAGCTCTTTGTACTGCTCTTTGTGTGCTGGCAATTAAATTAATTTAGTTAATTAACTAAATTAATTTTCAAATCTTTTTTTAAAATGTTCGTTGAAGTTCAAGGATGGTTTTTACGGCGAGAATTATTGCTGGAATTAATTAAATTAATTTAGTTAAATTATTAAATTAATTTAGTTAATTAATTTAATTAATTTATTTAATTAATTAATTATAGTTAATTAATAGTTAATTAATTAAATTAATTTATTTAATTAATTAAATTAAATTAATTAATTAAATAAGTTAAATATAAAATATTCCATGCATGCATACATACATTTACATTTATATCGGCCCCACCGCCGCTGTTTACGTCGTCGATCGCGCTGACGCCTGCGTCGCCGCCACTTTTACCGTTAGGAATTTGGCTTTGCCCTTGAATGCGTATCGGTTCTAGTAATTTCTGCAAAGCTGCTATCTCTTCTTGCAGCTGTCTCAGCACCGCCGCGCCTTTCAATAGTTGCTGCTGTTGCTGTTGCTACATGGCGTTTAGCTGTTCAAAATTGTCCAGTGGAGCTTGTGCACCCTGTATGTCCGGTTCTTGTCCAGGGTCTACGCCGCCGCTAATGATTTCCATGACTGGAGGCGGCTCGGCTTTGGAGCCCCTTGTCGGCAACCCTAACGACGCCAGCCGCTGCTTTAGTGTAGCCATGGAAAATTGTGCACTCAAAATGTCGTTTTCCAAGTCGCATCGTTCGTTTTCGCTTGTGTCGGTACGGTAAACCCTAGTTTCCGTCTACTCGAACAATTTTTATTGCCTGTACCCAAAGGGTGAAAGGCTATACTAGTTTTGTGCGCATGTATGTAACACACAGAAGGAGGCGTGGCAGACCCCACAAAGTATATATATTCTTAATCAGGATGACAAGACGAGTCGATATAGCCATGTCCGACTGTCTGTCTGTCCGTCTGTCTGTATGAGCGCAAGGATCTCAGTAAGTACAAGAGCTAGGATAACCAAAATTGGTAGCAAGGCTTCCTATAAGCCCTAGGCAGAACGAGTTTGTTTATTTTTTCTGATACGCCCCCCCCCCCCACTCCCCCGCAATTCGTATTTTTTCTTATAACTTCCGTAATTCTCGGAATTTTAAAATCAATTTTGGTAGGTACATCCAGCCATAAGTAAAATCGCTGCTCATGCGCTGCCTCTGTTGGCAGCGCTGCCCGCAGCTGTTGTTGTTGTTGCTCCTTTGTTCAACTTTGTGCTGCATACATACACGCATATAAACACGCATAGGTACGTGATGTAAATGTATGCTGTTTAAACTGAACATAAACATGTATTCTAATTTAATTTAATTAATTATTTTAATTAATTCATTCATTCATTTTTTTTAATAATTTAATTTTTTTTTAATTTTTTTTTTTTAATTTTTCCTTTTTGTGGAGAGTACAGGCTAACATGTTTACATATGCATGTTTACATATGCATTTTAGAATTCTTCTGAATTCTGTCTGGGCTGTTGCATGTGCATTTTCCCATAGAGCTTTTCTGCCTAGCTTGCTGTTTTGTGGATTTCGTGTGGCTGACTTCCCGTCTTTATTGAGTCCAACAATTGTGCAATGTATCTTTATTATTTGGCAATGATGAACAAAGTTCATTACCCCTTGGGAGTACTATATAATATTGCTATACGTAACTACTCTCCCCTTTAAATTGGAATTCTCCTGAATTCTGTTCATGAATTTAATTTTTATATATTTTTGCTTTATGCATAAGATTGAAAACACAACTGTTGCCACAATTATTAGAAGACTCATGCCGTACGAATCTTTGTTATATGTAGTCAAGTTTCTTATATCATGTTTATTAATTTGGATTAAGTCTTCAAATGTAAGTTTTTGTATAAAATTTTTGGTTACATTTGAATTCAGTATTTGTTTTTCTTGACGTGTTTCTATTGAATTTGAAAAATAGTAATCCTTAATTTGTATTGAACAGTTATTAAATTGAATTATTGCATTATTATTGATTGTTATGATTTCTTCATTACAATTTTGCTTTACTAATAAATTGTTTGCATTTTTTACAATCACGGTGTCTATATCTGCTTCTATTATTTCTGTTTCATTATTTTTTACTAATTGACATTTTGATTTTGCAATACACTTTGTGGATTCTTTAAGTTCTTTCATGTATTTATATTCCTCAAATGAAAATGTTTTATTTTTATAACAAAATATTTTTTCCATTTTTGAATCGATTTCTAATTTATTTTTGTTTGTAATTGGAATGACTTGTCTTAATTTGATTGTAATAAAATTTTTTGTTATCTTAATTCCGAATATTAAATTTGTTTTATTTAGTATTGTAGTCCGTCCTTGTATGTATTTTAATTTCATAAAATCTATTTAATATTTTGTTATTTCCTTACTTGTGAGAATATTTGGATGAATAATTTTGTATTTTGTTGATAAGATATTATCTTGTAATTGTTCTATTTTACCTTTTAACATTTGAATTTTGATTAGTTGGTCTAAGTATAAATTCTGATTGTTTTCAGCATTCATGTATGTTTTTATTCTATAATTTTCTTTTATTATTTGTTTTCTGTCATTTTCAATTACTTCTTTAAGTTGTTCTATTGATTTAATGAAGTCTTGATTAATTAGTATTTGCTGATTGTTATTTTCTGCTGTTTCTTTTATGTGACTCTGAATATTTAATCTGTCTTCTTCGTCCATTGTCCCAAATAGCCATTTCGAAGCTCCCCTACTACGTTAATCAGTCCTCATTTTTGTCTATCATGAATTTTAGGTAACATTGTATTCAATTTATATTTCGTATCTATAATTTCATTCTCTAACAAGCTTTTATATTTAAAGTTTATTTGCTGTATGTTATTTTCAAATATATCAATTGTGTCCTCTATTTCTGTTAAGTTAATAATATGTATTAATTTGTCTGCATCTACAACTATTTCTTGATTTTTCAAAAAAATGTCCGTGTATCCTACTTCGTCTGTTATAGCTTTAATCGTTATTTCCTCGTTTGTCAGTGTCCATGTCGATGCCAGTAATGTCATTGTCAATATCGTCCATACCTGAAAAATTGCACGGTCTCTTAATATTAGATGCGTGAATTTTTTCCAGTTTAGCTATTTTGTATTTTGGTTATTCTTTATGTCTTACTGCCTTATAATTTTTTATAAATCCTTCCTTTCTTATCTCTTCATATTCTTCCCTATTTTCGTTAAGTTTGTCAATTTTCCATTTCTTTTCATTTTCCATATTCATTTTTATTGTTTCTATGTTTGCTTTTCCTTGTTGAACATTAATTGGAATTTCTTTAATGGTAGAGTGGTATCTGTTATTGTAACTTCTTACTGCCTTCTGTATGATTTGTTTTACGGGTATTTCTTTGTTTATTTTGTATAATATTCTAAATTTTTCTGCTAATGTGTTGTGGAATCTTTCTACATCTGCATTTCCTGCATGGCTGTTAGGTTTTGTTAAATGAAGTTCAATATTTTCCTGTTCTAAAAATTCTTGTATTCTAAGTGTGCCCTTTTAAACTCATTGTCCGCTATGATTTTTTTTGGTAAGCCTATTTCTGTGAAGTGATCTTCCATTGTTTCTATAAGTGTTAGATGGTTTCTGTCATTAATTGGATATGCTGCTGCGAATTTAGAAAATTTGCCAATAACTGTTAAGAAAGTAAATCCTTTGATAGTGTGTCTAAATGTATGACTTGGTTTGTTTCAGATGGCGTTTCTGTGTAACAAAATTTTTGTGTTTGGTCATCCGGCCAAAAACAGCCAAAACCAGCAGCACATCATAGTTAATAAGTAACGTAAATAACTCAATACAAAGTGCTCGTTTTCTTGTCACTTGCTTTGCATAGCAAGTTGAGTACTTAACGTTTCCTTTTGTTGCTTGCCATAAATTTGCATAGGCTGCTGCGCAGCCGTCACATATGTACTAGTTATTGTCGCTAACACTGCAAGTTAAGTTCGTTTTCGTTATCGCATCTGGTACGGAGAAGCTTAGCTTTCCGTCTACCAGCATAAACTTTGTAAATCTCGGCGATCGCTACCTATGCAAAATAAACATTTGTGAACGTCTTTTAAATTGAACAATTTCGTTTTCGCTTATTTTGCAATTATTTCGCCAACATAATTTCGCATATCATCATAATCATAAAAAAGCTTATGATTATACATTTAGTTTTACTGGTTTTCTATAATATTTGATTTCATGACATACTTCACATTGATTTATTATTATTTGTATCAATTCCATTAGCTTTGGATAATACATTTTTACTTTAAGTCTGTTATAAGTTTCTTGTATGCCTGAATGAGTACTTTCTTGTACATGGTAAAAAGAAATTTGTTTCACTGCTTCTACTTCTGTTTCCAAATCTTGTGCTCTCATAGTACACTTTATAAATTCTATATTTTTATTGTTTGAGTACATTTCTATTAATTTCAGTTGCACTTTATTATATTCGTGGTCTAATTCTGAAAAAAAGGCTACTTTTCTTTTGCTAGAAATTTATTTAAGATCTCTCCCATATTTTGAAAATTGTGTTCCGCAATAAAAATGATTGTTTTTCCATTCAGTATTTTAACCTCTTCTATTTTATGGTTTGTTATTATTATTTGTGTTTTATATTTGTTTACTATTTCTTCTTTTATACTGAAATGATCTTGTAAATTCTCGTAACGAGAGTGGATTGTATCTATAGAGGCATTATCGTCTTCTAAATTGTCTATGCTAATTTCCATTGATGCCTCATCACTATCTGTTTCATTCATTTTTTCTGTTTCTTTAGGAATTCTACTTAGAAAATCTGCAACTTTATTTTCTTTTAAGTATTCTATGTTGAAGTCATACTCTCCTAATTTCAAAAGCCACCTTTGATGTTTGGGTGATATGTCTTTTCCTTTATATTTACAAGTAGTGTGTAGAAATTTAATCGGTTGATGATCTGTTAAAATTTGAAATTTTCTTCCATATAAGTATGGTCTGAAATAGCTAGTACTCCATATAATGGCTAAAAATTCTTTATCTTTTGCTGAGTAATTCCTTTCATGGTTATTAAGTGTTCTTGATGCGTAACATATTGGGTGCCCTTCTTGTGAAAGTACTGCTCCCAGCGCATAATTTGATGCGTCTGTGGTTAATGTGAATTTATTGGATGTGAATAAATTAGAGCTTTTAATTTCTCAAATGCTTCAACATATGTTGGATCTTTTGTATTGATTTTTAGACCTTTCTTTAAATATTTTGTTATGGGTTGAGCTACTTTCGCATAGTCTTTAATAAACTTTCTATAAAATCCTGTTATTCCTAAAAAGCTTTTTATTTGTTTCTCAGTTTTTGGAAGCACTAGTGTTTGAATTACTTTAATTTTATCTGGGTTTGGCTTCATTCCTTCTTTGGTGAGAATATGGCCCAAAAACTCTGTTTCCTTTTTTAAAAAGTTGCATTTGTCTACTTGAATCTTTAAATTTTTCTTTTGCAACACATAAAAGATTTCGTTTATTGATTTTATATGTTCCTGTAAAGAAGTGCTAAATATCAATATATCGTCCAACTTTATTTTCTTTTAAGTATTCTATGTTGAAGTCATACTCTCCTAATTTCAAAAGCCACCTTTGATGTTTGGGTGATATGTCTTTTCCTTTATATTTACAAGTAGTGTGTAGAAATTTAATCGGTTGATGATCTGTTAAAATTTGAAATTTTCTTCCATATAAGTATGGTCTGAAATAGCTAGTACTCCATATAATGGCTAAAAATTCTTTATCTGTTGCTGAGTAATTCCTTTCATGGTTATTAAGTGTTCTTGATGCGTAACATATTGGGTGCCCTTCTTGTGAAAGTACTGCTCCCAGCGCATAATTTGATGCGTCTGTGGTTAATGTGAATTTATTGGATGTGAATAAATTAGAGCTTTTAATTTCTCAAATGCTTCAACATATGTTGGATCTTTTGTATTGATTTTTAGACCTTTCTTTAAATATTTTGTTATGGGTTGAGCTACTTTCGCATAGTCTTTAATAAACTTTCTATAAAATCCTGTTATTCCTAAAAAGCTTTTTATTTGTTTCTCAGTTTTTGGAAGCACTAGTGTTTGAATTACTTTAATTTTATCTGGGTTTGGCTTCATTCCTTCTTTGGTGAGAATATGGCCCAAAAACTCTGTTTCCTTTTTTAAAAAGTTGCATTTGTCTACTTGAATCTTTAAATTTTTCTTTTGCAACACATAAAAGATTTCGTTTATTGATTTTATATGTTCCTGTAAAGAAGTGCTAAATATCAATATATCGTCCATATATACTACACATGTTTTATTTATGAAATCTCTCAATATATCGTTCATTAGTCTATAGGGCATTCTTATTAATTCGTATAGACCATGTGGAGTAACAAAAGCTGTCTTTTCTCTGTCTTCTTCTTTAACTGTGATTTGGTGATACCCTTTTGCTAGGTCTAAGTTGTAAAATATTACGCTCACCTAATTTGTCCAATATAAACTCTATATTTGGTAGTAGAAATAGATGATATTTTGATCTCATTAAGCTTTCTATAATCTACTACAAGTCTGTATTTTTGTTTTCCTGAGTTATCTATTGTCTTCGCTACTACTATCAGTGGGCTTGTGTATTTTGATTTGCTCTTTCTGATAATCCCCCGTTCTTCCATTTCTTTGATCTGCTTCCTTACTTCTGCTTCATATTGTGGTGGATTCCTGTACAACTTTGAATTTATTTGCTCATATGTGGAAGTTTTTATTTCATGTTGTGTCTCTGTAGTGCTCGTGAGTTTATCCCCTTCTTTAAACATTAAGCTTTAAAACTTTATTAGTACTTTCTTAATTTAATTTTTTTCTTCTTTATTTAAATGGTCAAGTTGAATTGTGCTGAATTTGTTATTTACTGTTTCTAACGTACATATTTCTTGTAGCGGATAGGGGCTGGTTGAAAAATTTGACTCCTTATTGTTAAATGAAATATACTTTGTTGATAGGTTTATTACTGTGTTCAACTGGTTTAATATGTCGCATCCTATTATAAATTGGTAACTTGAAGCACTTGGCACGTCGATATGTTAAGTTACGTCAGGCTCGTCGTGGCGCAGCTGCTTGTGATGCAGCAAAGAAGAAACCAATCGCAACCAACATGTTGCGGTGCTACAATTGTTCAGCGTATGGTCACATGTCATCAGCTTGTACGGCTCCGAAAAGGTTAAAAGGTTCCTGTTTCCAGTGCGGGTCAACACAACACTTAATCAAGGATTGCAAAGTAAAGTCATCAGTTCCTAATAAATCTATCGCTTTGGCAGATGACCCCAACCAGTTGGAATTTGAACGGGCAAACACGGTCCCAGAAGAAATATCCATATTGAATTCGGTAAGAATCATTTTTGACATTGCCACATCGCATTCTCCTAAAACTTGCCCACCGGTAGTGCTATTAGTCTGATTAGACAGTCGGAGCTCCCCGCCCGATTAATAAATAGAGGCATTGAGAGTACTTCATACAAAGGACTAGGTAATTTTCGTTTATGCACCTATGGAAAAATTTTGGTTAAAATTACATTTCGCAACATTACAAATGAAGTATTGCTTTACGTTGTACCTAACAGTTATTTGCCGTATCCAGTTCTCTTAGGAAGAGATTTTTTTTGAAAATTTTTAATTTAAAATTATTTTTGCATCATCAACCAAAATCACCAATTATCGAAATTGCGGAAAATAAAAATGGCTTTAAAGTTTCCGATAAAATTCTGCATTGCATTTTTAGTTCAATCAGATCAGATTGATAGCACTCGTCCTCGTGAGCGGGACGGCCCCAATTGTCCGTCCCGTGCCAAAGTTGGCATTCATAATCCCGAGGCGTTGTGTGTTCAATTCTTTATTCCAATTTTAACTGTTCGTTTACATTTTTACTTAAAGTAAACTAAGCTAAGGCCGCGTAGCTGCGCTGCCCGATACGCCGGCAGCGGAGCGGCTGCATTATATACTAGCTTATATACTCAGCGCTGTTGGCAGCGAGAGCGCGAGAGAGAATAGCATGCATACATGAAGTGATTGTGATAAAGACGCCGACGCTGCACTTATGCCGCTTAGGGCGCATAAGTGCGATCATGTTACGTCGCGTATGAATTATGCTTGGTTTTCATAAATACACTGCGTACAGTGTGTACTCAGTATGTGTGCATACTACATCTCCCTCCTTTTGAAAAATAACGTAATATTATGAAGTTATTTTCTGAATTATTTATCTATTAATTTCATGTATATCTAGTTATATATATAATTTTTTTTTTTTTTTTTTTACTATTATTATTATTTTTTTGATGTAATCATTGAAAATTGATGTATATTTTTTTTTTATTTATTAATATTTATATATATTTATGCTTGTGTATGGCCATACTTCAAGTTACGAATTAAAAATCTTTAACCTATCCTTATGTACTGTTTGTTTTTTTTTTTTTTTGTTTTGCGTTTTGAGTTTGCGTTTTGCAAACCTGTAACAATTAATCTAGCCTAGAGCGATAAGGTACTGCTCTAACCGTTTTTTTTTTTCTTTTGCACAAATTAATAATTAGAGAATCCTATTTTCTGTTTCCAAGTCCATAATGAACGTCTTCACAGGACCGTACTTCAGAGTAAAACATTCAAAAATATATTTGTGTAAAAGCTAACCACTGACGATTGGCGATTGCTGACCTAGCATTTTGAGAATGCCAATGAACAGGGTCATGAACGTATCGTCCGTAGAGACTCCTTTTAGTTAAATCGTCCTTTAATCGTAAGCACTTTGCAAAGGTACAACTGAAAATGCCATTCAAAAATGCACTAATTCATATACAGACAATCTATGCAGACAAAATAGCTTCTTCTTTTATTTTTACTTGGGTCACCGGGTCGAGTAGCGCTACTCTTATTAAATTTATTCTTTATTGCCCATATTTTTAAAGTATCTATTGAACTAATTCAAAGATCTTTTTCCACGGTACCTCTTTGAGTGTGGTCGATTCTGTATACACCGGCTTGCCTTTCAAGCCTTTGGAAAAACTGACCTAAGTCGAGAATTCCATTGGTACATATATAAATCGCCAACATCATATTACTTGACGTATACGTTGTCGTATACGTTGGGCTTTGAAGCTTTTATTTTATGGATTGCTTAGGCAATTTCCATTGTTCTTTTCCTGCGCAGGATTTTTGTCTACCTTGCCATCTTGCATACTTTTCCCTTTTTGCAATTTTATTTATTTTTTTTTTTATTTTTATTCTTTGATGGTTATTCTTGATAACTCATCAGTTATTTAGTTCTTCTATTTTTTTTTATAATATGTGACATAACTTCGCTTAGCAAATTTGTCAAAATAAATTCAATTATAATACGTTATATTCTGCTCTTTGAAATAAAAATCCGATAAAGGCAAGTACTGTCTTTAGCTTCAGCCAAATATTTATAGCCTGATACAACATTCATATGCGGCCAATGTAGCCAATAGGCCTGCCATGATTATATCTTTTCATGCAGGAAACAACGCGAGGCAAAGTTGTGGAACATCTGCGCCACCAAAATTATTCGATCAAAATTCAAAAATTTGGTATATATTTGGTATACCACAGGCATATAATCGCAACTTTTTGTACGCCTTTTTTTTGCGTATATGATTTACAATAATTATATTTGTGTATTAATTAATTTTATATGGGATTTTATAAGGAAAATTAAAGAAAATATATTTCCTTTTAGGAAATCGAAACAAAATCAGAGTTCATTGAAATGCTTATCAATTCTTCACAAAGATTCTAATCGCAGCTGAGTATAAATACTCAGCGCCAGAGACGTGGAAAAAGTTAGTTGTTTACTTTATGTGGTAGGCTCACAATTCAATATTACAATTCAATGAAAATAAAAAAAAAATTCTCCTACCACATATGTTAGTAATTAAAAGCCTAACAGGTTTTAGTAGTTGCGAATTGCACTGACGTGCATCAATTCGCAGGTAGGACATAATTCTACGGCAAGTTAAGGCTTACGCATATTTGCGGCCCCCTTGAGTGGCTTCGCCCAGTTGCGAAGTTTTAACTGGTCCTTCAATTCATTGATGCGCTCTATGTAGCGCTGTCGGTCTTCTTGTGTGGTAGCTGCCGCAAGCAAATCCTGTTGCAAGCGTTTTTGCTGTAGTAGCTTCCTTACTTGTCCTCCACGTTTCGTCTTGGGTTTGGCCGTAGATTTTTTCTCCTGACGTGCCCGGTACTCAGCTATTGTGAGTGGGCGTGGTCCAACGTTTGGAAACACCTCCAGGTACTCCTGGATGGAAGGTGCTTCCCTTTGCCCGATAGGAGCAGAATCTACGCAGTCGTCGCTCATGGAGGCTTAGCTGGGCGCGTTAAGCGTTGCCGGTGCTGGTCATCGCACAGGCTATTTCCGTGTTTGTGTTGTTTCACTTGTAGTTGTAGCTGCGGCTGTAGCTGTAGTATTACTTTTTATTTGCACTATGTTGTTGGTTTCTTTTCTTTACACTTTTTCATCCCTTTTTCTTCACGTTGTAGTAGTAGGTTAGTGCGGTATATTGTAGTTATTGTTTTTAAATTTTACTGTTTGCCTGGGTACACAACATTTTTCCGTAGTAGTATATTGCATGCACCACAACCGTGCCAAGTTTATATAATTTTATCTAGATGCTGAATTTGCGCTTGATCATCATCAGCATTACCGCCGTCATATAATTAGTGTTGTTATCATCAGCATCAATATCAAAGCGTTGGGTCGGATTTTTAAAAAAAAAATCGAGCACTAAAAGTTGCAACCAACTTCCAAGCCAACTGCGGGCCTACTTTGGCTCCGTAAACTTGCTGATCTGTGGATATTTGCCGGGCTTGTAGTCAACATCCTTTTTGAGGCGCTGACACGGTCGCCAGCGCTGACATACAGAGCCTAGTTTGGTCACTGATGAATCCTTGATGGAGACTCTGCTGGGAAAGTATTTGTTGCTATTGAGCAGACAAGCAGCACGGTCCTGTCATGGTCGCCATGTATTAATAGCACTCGTCCTCGTGAGCGGGACGGCCCCAATTGTCCGTCCCGTGCCAAAGTTGGCATTCATAATCCCGAGGCGTTGTGTGTTCAATTCTTTATTCCAATTTTAACTGTTCGTTTACATTTTTACTTAAAGTAAACTAAGCTAAGGCCGCGTAGCTGCGCTGCCCGATACGCCGGCAGCGGAGCGGCTGCATTATATACTAGCTTATATACTCAGCGCTGTTGGCAGCGAGAGCGCGAGAGAGAATAGCATGCATACATGAAGTGATTGTGATAAAGACGCCGACGCTGCACTTATGCCGCTTAGGGCGCATAAGTGCGATCATGTTACGTCGCGTATGAATTATGCTTGGTTTTCATAAATACACTGCGTACAGTGTGTACTCAGTATGTGTGCATACTACAACATTGTTGCAAGTTGCGAATCATGTGAAGGTTATATTGAAATGAATAATAAAAACATGCCTATTGACTTGACTGAAACTGAACATTTTGAAAGTGCTATATTGAATATCAATATTGATGATATTGACAATTGTATTATTAACCCACTGTTGGATAAAAGTAAAGAGAAAATTTTGCTAGCACCATTGTTAAAAATTATTTGCATTCCTAAAAAATACCTAAAATAGAGCACGAATATGAAATGAAGATTAGAGTTCAAAATGATACCCCAGTGTTTTCAACGCCACGTCGAATTTCATATAATGATCGAACGGAAGTAAACAAAATTGTAGAAGAGTTGCTTTATTTGGGACATATACGCGCTAGTTCATCTCCATATTCGTCAGCAATTGTATTGGTAAAGAAAAAGAGTGGCGAAAAAAGAATGTGTATTGACTATCGACAATTGAATAAAATAACTGAGAGAGATGGATACCCACTCGCTCGCATTGACGATTGTCTAGAAAGATTAGAAGGAAATTCATACTTTAGCATATTGGACTTAAAGAGTGGATTTCGCCAAGTTAAAATGGCTCCGGATTCCATTAAATATACAGCTTTTGTCACGCCAAATGGGCAATATGAATACCTTAAAATGCCATTTGGATTGAAAAACGCACCTGCTGTCTTTCAGCGTTTTATCAATTTTGTTCTTCAGCCAATTTTAAAAGAGGGTAACTTTCGATAGTTGAAGCCACCGATACCATCAAAATATCGAAGTTTGAATGCAATAAGCAGAATATTTAAATAATAAAATCTAATTATTTATTGAGATCGATAAGAACAAATCATATACATACATACATCTGCCCGCAATGCGAAGCAGAATATGCGTAGCTCCGTTATTCGGTTTCTGCTTTACTATCGCATACGCAGTCGTTGCTTAGCGACGGTAACTGTAAACTTTTGGCGTTTTGCCTTTGCAATTAACATTAAATGGTCAAAACGAAAGAAGATGAGCGAGCCAACAACTTGAAGTTGTTGTTGTTGTTTTGTATTTACATGCTTCATACATATATAGGCATAGATACATATGCTTGTACATATGTATGTATGCATGGGCACACATAGACACGAACTGTTCCCAACTATTTGATATTTGATATATGGCAAGTAAAAAACATATTGCTATATTTTAATCGTTGAATGCCAATTTGTTGATATAGTTATGTTGATTACATTACCCAAATTTGAAATCGATCGGACAAAATTTATAACACAAACTATTCATTTGAAAAAGTGAATAAATATTAAAACCCCAATAATAAAATTAA
Source organism: Scaptodrosophila lebanonensis (assembly GCF_003285725.1). Lineage (NCBI taxonomy): Eukaryota > Metazoa > Arthropoda > Insecta > Diptera > Drosophilidae > Scaptodrosophila > Scaptodrosophila lebanonensis. The sequence goes on along the minus strand of NW_022060677.1, from coordinate 36,158 downwards.
ATGCGATATATCGAAAATATCGATACTTGTGTTGATATATCGTAATACATGTCGAATACAAATACATCGAAAAACATCGTTTGAGAGTTATTGATTATAATACTGTATTCGATTGTACACTGTACACATACATACATACAAATTTATTTGTATGTGTACTGTAACTGTAAACTTTTGGCATTTTGCGTATGTAATGAACAGGCGTAAATGATCAAAACGAAAGAAGATTTGCGAGCCAATAACTTGAAGTTGTTGTTGTTGTTTTAAAAATTTTGATTTGAAACCATAGAAAACTATTTTTTACAATTAAACAACAGTGTTCGATAGCCCACTGCATACTTGTACATACAAACCTATATATGTATATAGGAATGTATGAACGTACATACATACTTATTGATGTACATACATACATATGTACATGCTATACATACAGACGTATGTACGTATGTAATACATATGGTGCTGGCGTAATTCATAATGCGAAATTCTTTCTAAGGGGAGAAATGTCCCCCCTCCCCAACCTGCGTACGCCCTTGTAGTCCGTTGTCCTAAAAACCCCTTATGCCACATGTACTAAACAAAGAAAAAATAGCATAAAAATGTTTATGTTATAATGTTAATAATTTTTAATTAATTAACATTTCTTGCCCTGTCAGTGCAAGACGAATGTACTTTTGTACATACATATGTATGTATGTATGTACATACATGTGTACAAATGAACATTCACACATTAGTGTCTCACATTTTGCTTTGGCTACTTCAACCGTTTACACGCAACTACACGAACAGCTGCTTGTATGTATGTATGTGTGTGTGTGTGTATGTATACTTAGTTGTCCTCAACTGTTTGATATTTTGTATTGTTTGTTCTACCTGCATTTGTAAAATGCATATTTTAAAAATCGTTAAATGCAAAGTTGTAATTTTAGTTACGTCGATTATATTACCCAAATTTGAAATCGATCTGACAAAATTTATAACACAAACTTTTCATTTGAAAAAATGAATAAATATTAAAACCCCAATAATTCAAGCTCCAACACAAATTTCGAACCGAGTATGCAGTTTTGTTTGTATTCTTTTATAGATTATAAAACCTAAATTTAAAGTTAATCGATTCAAAAATGCAGAATTTTCAAACAAACTTTGGAGCTACTTTTCCCCCCTTTGGAGCTCGAATTTTCCAAAATCCCTTCTTAGTGCGCATCTACACCATGATAGGATACTTGAGCCCAAATTTCAGTTTCCTAGCTTTTACCGTTTGGGCTGTGGGGTGTTGATTGTGTTTCAATTTTTCCACGGAAAACCCCCCTTTTTTCATGCCCCAGGAAAAATGGTGAAAATCCAAGTATAAAGTTTTTTTTGTATTCTTTTTGAGAATATACAAACTAAGTTTGAAGTTAATCGGATAAAAATTGTAGATTTTTCATACAAACGTTGGAGCTCGTTTTCCCCCCTTTGGAGCTCGAATTTTCCGAAACCCCTTCTTAGTGCTCACTTTCACTATAAGGGGGATCTTGTGTCCAAATTTCAGCTTCCTAGCTCTTACCGTTTGGGCTGTGCGTTGATTGCCAATCAGTCAGTCAGTCAATCAGTCAGTCAGGACAAACTGTTTTATATATATAGAGATTATTTTTCTTATTTTCTTCTATCATTATTCTGGCTCTTTTGTATGCTACTTCTAATCTATATTTACTTTCCTTAGCATAGTCATCTATATTATATATGGTTTCTATATTATCTATACTTTTAAATTGTTTTGGTAAATTATTTGTTTTACCAAATACTAATTCATATGGACAGTAATTATGTGCCATTGAGGGGGCCGTGTTGAAACAGAAAACGAAATATTGGAGCTATACGTCCCAATCAGTTTTATCAACCGATATATATGAGCGTATGTATTCATTGAAAGTTCTATGACTACGTTCTATTGTTCCAACTGTCTGGTGGTGGTGTGCCGTAGATGTCTTTTTTCAATTTTTAGGTATTTGCACAAATCATTTATAATTGAATTCTTATATTCTGTTCCCATGTCCGAAATGAACGTCTTCATTGGACCGTACTTTAGAATAAATGATTCAAAAATTGCCTTAGCGACAGTGTTCGCGTTCTTATTTGGAACTGGTATGGCAACTAAATATTTAGTTAGGTCACATATTAGAGTGACTGAATATTCATTGCCATTTTCTGATTTTGGTGGTGGACCAATAGTGTCCACTATCACTCTGTCGAAAGCATTTATTGGCGTATCAGTTATTATTAATGGAGTCTTACTGTGCTTGGTTATTTTAGCTTTTTGGCATTTCTCACATATTCGTATGTACTCAGTAATATCTCGAGACATACCTTTCCAAAAATAATGTCTTTTGACCTTGGCCAAGGTTTTTCAATGCCGCTATGACCTCCTTGTATTGGATCGTCATGGAATTTAGACAGTATAGCTTCTTTCTCTTTTTGTTTTTCTATAAGGGTCACCGGGTTGAGTAGCGCTACTCTTAATGTATTCAATATTTTATTGCCCATTTGTTTGAAACTATCTATTGAAACATGTTCAAAGATATTTTCCCACGGTGCCATTTTGAGTTGGCTGATTTTGTTTATACCGGCTTGCATTTCAAGCCTTTGGAAAAATTGACCTAGGTCTAGGATTCCATTGGTATATAAATCGCTAACATCGTATCTTGCAGTAATTTGTCTACCATGTTTAAATAAACATAGCGTATCTTTTACATGCAAGGTCACTACTTTACGTACTTCGTCATTGTTTATGACTTCATATACGTTGGGCTTAGAAGCTTTCTCTATAGATTGCGTAGGCAATTCTATTTCTTTGTTATCCGCGCGGATTTTCTGTCTATTTTGATATCTAGTAGTGACTTTCATTATATTTCCAGTAATGTTTTGTAGATCTTTAATGGTTATTCTTGATAACGCATCAGCTACATAATTGTCTTTTCCCTTCAGATATTCAACTGTGAAACCATATTCTTCTAATTCTAGCCTCATACGTGTCAGTTTAGAACTCGGGTTGATCATTGAAAATAGATATATTAATGGTCTGTGATCTGTTTTAATTGTGAAGTGTTTTCCATAAATATATGGTCGAAAATGTAATATTGCCCAGTGAATTGCAGCTAATTCCTGCTCAGTTGTACACTTATTACTTTCTCCCTTAGTGAAAGCTCTTGATGCGTATGCAATGGGAAGTTGGAGTCCGTTATGGTTTTGAGTTAAAACCGCTCCACACGCTAGCTTACTGGCATCAGTAATTATACAAAATTCTTTGCTGAAATCAGGATATTATAGCAAAGTAGGTTCCATGAGTTTTGTTTTTAAATATTGGAATGCGTTTTGGCATTCATCTGTCCATTCAAAAGGAACATTCTTTTTACATAATCTTGTTATGTGCCGTCTAGCGCTTTCCGCATTGTGCGGCGTAGGGTAATGCATAATGACATCATATTTTTTGGCGTCCGGAAGTATTCCTTTATCTGTGCATTTATGACCGAGAAAAGTCACCTCATGCAAAAAAATTAACATTTTTCTGGATGTAACTTTAGATTGTATATCCTACATTTCTCAAAAACGTCTGTTAAGTTTTTAAGCATATGTTTTTCGGAACAACCTATAACTATTAAGTCATCCATATAAAGGAATGCTTGTGAAGGTTCTAATCCAGAGAATGCTATTGTCATCATTCTCTGAAATGAATTAGGCGCTATTTTTAGTCCGAAAGGTAATCGCGTGAAGCGATACGAGCCATTGCTCGTTGAAAATGACGTTATATCTCTTGAACTTTTTATACTCTGTACATGAAATGTACAGAAGTATATTAGGTTTGCGGGAGCTGAAAAATGTAACAGGCAGAAGGAGGCGTGGCAGACCCCACAAAGTATATATATTCTTGATCAGCATGACGAGACGAGTCGATCTAGCCCTGTCTGTCTGTCTGTCCGTCTGTCAGTCTGTCCGTCTGTCCGTCCGTATGACCACCTGGATCTCAGAGACTATAAGAGATAGAGACACCAAATTTTGCACAAAGATGCGTTATGTGTGTATTCTATACGAGTTTGTTTTATTTTTTTGATTTTCCCCCCCACTTCCCCCCTATGGGGGTTTTCCCGATTTTCCATTCGTATAATCGCCTATATCTCGGAGACTATAAGACCTAGGAACACCAAATTTTAGTCCCAGATGCCTTACGTGAATACGCAGAAAATGTATATTTTGAAATTTCCCTCCCTCCCCCCTCTACCCCGCAAATCGTAACTCCCGTAATTCTTGGAATTTCAAACTAAAATTTTGCAAATATCCCCAGTTAGTTATTATGTGTCCGTATGCCAAGCTTCACTATGATAGACCGATTTAACAAGAAGTTATAGCCATAAATATATTTGCTGCTGCAGCGCTGCTCAAGCGCTGCCCGGGGCTGTTGTTGATGTTGCTGTTTGGTTGACTGCGAAAATGCTTACACAGACACGAATAGATGCGCATAGGCATTATACACTCACACTGGCGCAATTGCTATGTAAATGTGCAATTATAAAACCTTTACGTGAGTTCGAATACCGAGAGAGGTAAAATCGATCAATTTTTTTTTTTATTTTCTTAATTTTTTTATTTTCTATAATTATTGTAAACATATGTACAGAGTATTTCAAAGTCGGGACACCCGACTTTAGCTTTTTTACTTGTTTTCGAGTTCAATTTGATGAAATGCAGACATTAAGTCAAGGCATGAAAAATATTTTGCTCGTCGAAGTTGATCCAAAATATCATCAATTCTTGGTAGTGGAAATTTATCGGACAGTAATTATACCCTGTACCCGTAGGGTAAAAAGGGTATATTAGGTTTGTGCAAAGTATGTAACATACAGAAGGAAGCATCTCCGACCCCATAAAGTATATATATTCTTGATCAGCATGACGAGAGAAATCGATCTAGACATGTCCGTCCGTCTGTCCGTCCGTCTGTCCGTCCGTCTGTCCGTCTGTCCGTCCGTCTGGATGAACGCGAGGATCTCAGAAACTATAAAAGCTAGAATAACCAAACTTGGCATCCAGATTCTCCTAGGTCCGAGTAAGGACGAGTTTATTTTTTTTTTTTTAATTTTCCCCCCCTTCCCCCGCTACAGAATTTCGTCAATAGCGTCCACATTTCAAATGCTACCTAAACCAAACTTTGCACACATAATTTATATATAATTGTCTACTGTTGTTCAAAATTTTATTCAATTCGGTCAATTCTAAGAAAAGTTATTAGCGAAACAAATTCTCGCCAGTACAACCCCCACAAACTGCAGCAACAAGTTCGCTCTTCTTCTTCCTCTTTTTGCTGCTATGGGTGCATATAACTCAGTGACGGAAGTTTACCTGGGTACAGGGTATTACACTGTCGGGCTTGCTCGACTGTAGCGTTCTCTCTTGTTTTTTATTAATTTGACGATAGTCAATTACTAATCACCATTTCTTTTGTTCTGAATTTGGAATTGCTTTTTTTAGGGACAAGTAATAATGGGCTATTATATTCAGATACAGATGGTTCAACAATCCCGTCGGTGATAAATTTTCCGACTTGTTTCTGTATTTCGTTCACCTGACTGTGTGGGCTTCTGTAATTCTTTATATACACTGTTTCATCATCTTTTAATCTCAGTTTTTGTTTATAAAAATTATTTGTGCTTATTGGTTCTGTTTCCAATCCGAATATATCGTTATATTGGGTGCATAAGCTTGTAAGCTGTGATTGGAACTGTGGAGGAAAGTTTTTCGAAAGTTGAGATAATACAGATTTTTCTCTATTTTCTAGATTAGTTTTGACTACTTCGTAGTTCGAAAGTGATTCATACGTTAAATTATTTGTACTGACTACTTGATCTTTATTTGTTGTATTGAGTAGTCTTATAAAAGCATTTTTAGATGTTGCTATGGTACTTGCTATGTAAATACCATGCTTAATTTCTTGATTTGGAATCAATACACTGTCTTCTTTTGAATTAAGTTGGATTTTTCTAATTACTTGGGATCTTGCTGGCAGAAGTATTGAGTTGTTGCCAGAACTGTATGTTATTGGAACATAAATTGGAAATTTTAAGTTACTTGGTCTAATTATAAGCCAATCTTCAGATGGCTTGAAGTCTAATTGACAGTTGTATTTTTTAATAAAATCGATTCCTAATATGCCATCACAAGGAATAGGGAATTGTAAATCCACGATGTGAAAATCGTGTTGGATTATGTACTTAGTGTCTGTATTGTAATAGAAGTTAACCCCTTGGATTTGGTTACCTCTTGACTTATTCCTTTTATGTCTATAATATAATTATTTTGTATGTCATGAAAGACATCAGAATTTTCTTTAACTATTGAAATGTCTGCACCCGTGTCTACTAAAAAGACAAGTTCCTTTCCTGTAGTCACATGGTTGTATGATACAAATATGTTCTGACTGAGATTAATGGTATGAACCCTTGCATTTTCTACTGTTGAGCATCCAAAGGGTTTTGCGAGTTTCCCGATGTATTATGGGTTACTCTGACATTAATTTGGTTAGTATGGTTGTAGTCTCTATTCGAGTTGCCACGGCCTCTTGAGTTTCCTCTATATTGGCCTCGTCCAATGTTGTATTGGGTACTATTGTTGTAATTATTATTACGACTGCGAAAGTTACCTCTATGATTTCCACGTCCGCGGTTTCCGCCGCTCTGTGGAAAGTTTTTGTAATATAGGACAGAGTTTTGCTGTCCGGTTGCTTCTGTGCAACTGTTTACAAATTTTGATACGGCATCATTCATAGTATTGAAGGTACCAGCTTGCATGATAAGTTTTACCTTATCGATTGTGCAATTTTTAGTCATTGCTTTGACTGCATGCTGAGTGGAATAACTTCTGGCTAACTCTAGGGGTAAGCCGTCTGTTATAATGCACCTTCTAACATTTTTGTCATCTGCTCAACCTCTAGTGTATACTGGTTAGCAGTTTTATTGCGTTGCTGTAGGTTCATCAGTTTTGCTGACAATACTTCTACAGTTTCGCCTTTGACGTGGCTTTTCAATCTGGAAATGGCTTCAGGTATTGTTTTTTCATTTCCGACTAAATTTCTGGCGACACCTTTTAGCCTTGATTTTATCATCGAAATTGCTAATTGTTCGTGTTCGCCTTTTATTAATTCTAATATTTCTAATGCATCAATAAAACTTGTTAAGTTTTCAGCTTTACCATCAAAAACTGGTATAAGCTTGGACGCTGTATTAATAAAATCAATATTAGTTTGCGCCATTGTAATGCTGCTTAATTTATTCTCTATTATGCTTGAACAAGTATTAGAATCTATAGAATTATCCAGATCTGACAACAAAAGAGCTGGAATAGTAAGATTATTTAAATCTTGCTCTTCTATTTTTGGGTTTTCAAGCTCTTCTGACTCTATTTGGTCAGTGTCCATTTGCTCTGTTGATTCCGGTTCATCACCAGTTTCAACTGTTAGAGAAGTGTTAAGTATGGTCGGTACTGATATATCTAAAATGAACTTAAGTTTAATTGATATTAAATTAGATCGTAGTCTTATTAAAAATTTTGATACTTGGGACCAATGATCTTGATTTAATTTTTCTCTCTGGTCATGTATTAGTATACGTGCTTCATTAAAGCATTTTACTAGTACTTCTACATGTTTCTTAATAGTATTTTTTTGAATTGGCCTGTTTTGTGTAAGTGACTTATATGATTTATCAAAGTCAACTTTTATGTTATTTATTTCTTTATATAGTTCATTCCATTCCATTATATTATGGATATGAATTCTTTCTTTAAAACAAGGGTAAACTGAATTCTGTCATATGTTTCTATAATTGTCTTTAGTGTAGCCATGTAAGAATATGTAAGAATATGTAACCATATTTTAGTCAATATTTATTTTTTTTTATTTGAAATACATTATATTTATTTTATTTCATTTCCTTAAAGTTACAAAATTAATTATATGTTTAATTGTTCAGTGTTGGTTGTGCTCTTTTCTTTATATTTTGTCTAGATCATTTGCCTGACTCATATATTTCTTTTTCAAACTTTTGTTGTGCAACTTATATAGTTTATAACAAGATAGAACGCTACAGTCGAGCAAGCCCGACAGTAAAATAGCCTGTACTCTCCACAAAAAAGAAAAATTAAAAAAAAAAATTAAAAAACAAATTAAATTATTAAAAAAAATTAATGAATTAATTAATTAAATTAAATTAGAATATATGTTTATGTTTAGATTTAACAGCATAAATTTACATCACGTACCTATGCGTGTTTATATGCGTGTATGTATGCAGCACAAAGTTGAACCAAAGCAGCAACAACAACAACAGCTGCGGGCAGCGCTGCCGACAGAGGCAGCGCATGAGCAGCGATTTTACTTATGGCTTCTTCAGAGTTGACCTATCATGATGAAATTTGGCACACGGACACATTAGTACTAACTGGATGTACCTACCAAAATTGATTTCAAAATTCCGAGAATTACGGAAGTTATAAGAAAAAACACGAATTGCGGGGGAGTGGGGGGGTGCATCGAAAAAAAACTCAAACTCGTACTTTCTCGGTCTTAGGAGAATATGGAAACCAAGTTTGGTTATTCTAGCTCTTATACTTTCTGAGATCCTTGCGTTCATACGGACAGACGGACGGACGGACAAGGCTATATCGACTCGGCTTCTCATCCTGATCAAGAATATATATACTTTGTGGGGTCTGCCACGCCTCCTTCTGTGTGTTACATACATGCGCACAAAACTAGTATAGCCTTTCACCCTTTGGGTACAGGCTATAAAAACAATTTGCGCACATTATAACAACAATTATTATTAACAGTGTGTGTATTAGTTCTAGGTTAATACTATTTGACTCTACTTTATTAATGACATTAGCAGTGGAGTCCACTGACTTAACGTCTACTACTGCCATTTTGGGCGTGTATATTTTTAAATTGTATGGATAACTATTTGTTGTATCCTCATTAAATCTTGATATTGCATTACTTTGCATTAAGTTAACAAGTTTTTCTACCTATTGTTTTGTATAGCTTTACGGGCTATACTTCTAATTGAGCGGAGATGGTTCCGCACAACTTTACAAATTTGATTATATATGTATATATATATTATAATGTTGCTACTGTTGTTGCTCCTCCGCGTCAGCTGGTCGTCGCCGGTTTGGCTACGCTGACGCTCCTTCGTAGGCGAAAGTGGCGGAGTGCCCCTCGCGCTGTTGTCTTCACTGTTTCAGATGTCCGTGGCTCAGACGAGGTCGGTGTAGTAGTCTACACACTGGTTTTTGGTTTGCGGCAGGTGGATTTGCATGCCGCAGCGTATAGTGGTGCAGGGCAGTCGTTCGGACAGACATCAGGTCTTTTCGGCAACGGCTTGGGAGATTGTGGTTTTCTAATTAGTTTTTCATTAATAATTTTGATGTTTCCTGAGTGGGTTGCGGTATTTGGCTTTCTTTGCTGGAGGCTTTCTTTCAGAAAATCAAGTTCAGCAGTTAATTTTTGTGCTGTTGCCCATATGGGCGGCGTATTCGTATATAATAGCCACTTAATGTGTGCTATTCTTTTATTTATCTTGTTTTTCTGGCCTCCGCGTTTGCTCATTACTCGCACTCTACTCACTCAGACTTTAGTTTTTTTTAGTTCCAATCTCCAGGCCTCCCGCGCTGGCGTAAGGGACGGATTGCCCCTCACACTTGTGGCTTGTTGTTGTTATTATGTGACACAATCTGTCACGGTCGCCATGTAAGAATATGAATTTAATATGTATCTCTTTTACGTTGTAAGAATATAGTATCTTTTATTTGGTTGGGAGCAGCGAAGGTGCCGCTTCCAACGGTAAGTTGATTCTGTTTGTTACATTTGTCCTTAGGTTCTAAGTAAGTCTAAGTCTGATCGCTGCGCTGCCCACAGTTGGACAGCAGAGAGACAGTTAGGTATATGCTATGTATTATACATATGTTTATAATTATGCTCTCTTAAGCTGGAGCGCAGGGGTATATGCATATACTTGAGTTCGGTCAGGTGGCCGGCGCGTGTAACAGAATGCTGACACTTGCACATAACTGTGATCGCGCCACCGGGGTTTTGTTTATGCAAACACTGCAACAAAGTGTTACAGTGTGTTGTCTTTAAGTACTCTTGGTACAGTAGATATTCAATATATATGCATACCACAGTAGGTGTCGATTTGGCGTAATGTCTAAATCAATGCACAATGTACACAATAAAACAAGTAAAAAAGCTAAAGTCGGGTGTCCCGACTTTGAAATACTCTGTACATATGTTTACAATAATTATAGAAAATAAAAAAAATTAAGAAAATAAAAAAAAAATTTGATCGATTTTACCTCTCTCGGTATTCGAACTCACGTAAAGGGTGTATAATTGCACATTTACATAGCAATTGCGTCTGTGTGAGTGTATGTATGCCTATGCGCATCAATTCGTGTCTGTGTAAGCATTTTCGCAGTCAACCAAACAGCAACATCAACAACAGCCGCGGGCAGCGCTTGAGCAGCGCTGCATCAGCAAATATATTTATGGCTATAACTTCTTGTTAAATCGGTCTATCATAATGAAATTTGGCATACGGACACATAATAACTAACTGGGGGTATTTCCAAAATTTTAGTTCGAAATTCCAAGAATTACGGGAGTTACGATTTGCGGGGTAGAGGGGGGAGGGAGGGGAATTCCAAAATATACATTTTCTGCGTATTCACGTAAGGCATCTGGGACTAAAATTTGGTGTTCCTAGGTCTTATAGTCTCCGAGATATAGGCGATTATACGAATGGAAAATCGGGAAAACCCCCATAGGGGGGAAGTGGGGGGGAAAATCAAAAAAATAAAACAAACTCGTATAGAATACACACATAACGCATCTTTGTGCAAAATTTGGTGTCTCTATCTCTTATAGTCTCTGAGATCCAGGTGTTCATACGGACGGACAGACGGACAGACAGACAGACAGGGCTAGATCGACTCGTCTCGTCATGCTGATCAAGAATATATATACTTTGTGGGGTCTGCCACGCCTCCTTCTGCCTGTTACATTTTTCAGCTCCCGCAAACCTAATATACTCTTGTACATTTCATGTACAGAGTATAAAAAGATTAATATTTGTTTAACTCTTTATTATTCGAATCCGTTCTTTGGCGTGTACAAAAGCGAACTAAACTAAAAAGCTAAATGCTAACAATATATATTCTTTACATGCTTCCATAAGCTTATTGGCTTATGGGAACATGTTTACATATGCATTTTAGAATTCTTCTGAATTCTGTCTGGGCTGTTGCATGTGCATTTTCCCATAGAGCTTTTCTGCCTAGCTTGCTGTTTTGTGGATATCGTGTGGCTGACTTCCCGTCTTTATTGAGTCCAACAATTGTGCAATGTATTCTTTATTATTTTGCAATGATGAACAAAGTTCATTACCCCTTGGGAGTATAGTATTGCTATACGTAACTCGCGCGCATCGTTCATTTTTGGTCTCTCTTTAAACACCTAACGGTGCCTGCAGGCCTAGCATCAGCATCCAACATTCTTGTTCGAGAAGTTTCTAACGCACGCATTAGTTCTCGTCGCACGCTTTGATCTTCACTTCCTCGTTGGAATGTCGCTGAGCGAAATGGAAAGTATCGACTCTCCCACTGGCTTTGCTGCTGAAGTCGCTGCAGAGTCGGCGCCTGCGTCGCAGTCGGGAGCAGCGTCGACGTCAATGCCGACAGCTGTAGACAGCGCGCTGCCTGCTGTTGATAAAAACATTTTGTTTTGCAAGCGCAAGTTGCAGTCACTTTATACATGGGCCCAATCAATTGATGCAAATTTTACTGTTGGTGAATTTTATTCATTTGATTCGGTGCATGATAAGTTGGAACAGTTGGATTTTGACGAAATTGGAAGTAGTCTGCATCACAACTTTTCTGAACTTTTGGCCAGTTTAGACGTCCGCATGAACAGTGCCCTAAATAAAATGCATGCGTCAATGCCACCACAATCAGAGAGAGAGAGATTTCTGTTGAGTGTAATCGACGTATTTTATCTGTGCTCCGCAAATGTATTTAATTTTTCGTGTTTACTCTTTGAATTTAAGCATTAAATTGTGCTCAATTTCTAAAGTATTAATATTGTGCTTAGTGCAAGAAGTTGTGCATCTATTGCGTTCATTTGTTTGGGTAAATTAATGTGATTTAATATAAACAGCGTCATCTCAGTATTTGTTGTTTGTGCATTTATTTTGCCTGTTTTGCTTTGGCGTCCGGCAGCTGTGTTAAAGGTTTGTGCGTTTGTTCGCTGTCCATAATTTGTTTTTGGTGCATCGCTACTCCCGCGCATTTTGTGTTATTTTTATAAAAGCGTATATTAGGTTTGTGCAAAGTATGTAACATGCAGAAGGAAGCATCTCCGACCCCATAAAGTATATATATTCTGAATCAGCATGACGAGAGAAATCGATCTAGACATGTCCGTCCGTCTGTCCGTCCGTCTGTCCGTCTGGATGAACGCGAGGATCTCAGAAACTATAAAAGCTAGAATAACCAAAGTTGGCATCCAGATTCTCCTAGGTCCGAGTAAGGACGAGTTTATTTTATTTTTTGGAATTTCCCCCCCCCCCCTTCCCCCGCTACAGAATTTCGTCAATAGCGTCCACATTTCAAATGCTACCTCAACCAAACTTTGCACACATAATTTATATATAATTATCTACTGTTGTTTAAAAGTGTATCTAATTCGGTCAATTCTGAGCAAAGTTATTAGCGAAACAAATTCTTTACAGTACAACCCCACCAAACTGCAGCAACAAGTTCGCTCTTCTTCTTCCTCTTTTTGCTGCTGCTATGGGCGCATATAACTCAGTGACAGTGACAGTACAGGGTATTACACTGTTACACTTTTACACTGCTTGCTCGACTGTAGCGTTCTCTCTTGTTTGCCCTTGCTCTCTTCTCTCTTATTAATATAAGAGTCCACATATATCGCCGCTCAGTGAGTGTATATTCTTGTTCATTTACCGTAATTTCATTTCTGTGTGCTCTTGCATTTACTTAAATTTTTAACCCTCTACTTGCTCGTGTCATAATGTCGTGCTGCAATAAGTCATGCACAATTAAGGATGCAATTAATTCCGAACAACAACGATTTGTAAGTTGTTGGTTGTGCGAGAATTTTATGCATATTAAGTGTGCTGGACTAAGTGGTCGTGACCTTGATAAAATTTACTCGCCTAAAAAAGGTTGTGACGGTTTGAAATGGTCATGCCCTGTTTGCATAGACATACAATTTAATTTCTCTCGTATGTATGACAATGTGAGAAATAAATTTTTGAGCTTGCATAGAATTACTAAGCAACTCTCAAGTGAGTTTGACACAGGGACCGACTTGCTTAGTAAATATAAGTTCGAATCTCCTCCCAAGCGTAGGCTTGAACCTCAATTCTTAGAGGTGCCACCTAGCTCGGCTCAGATAGCTTCTCCGATTCCCTCGCTATTAAATGTAGATGTGTCGCCGGCAATTTCATTGTCTACTTCGCCTGGAAATTTATTTGAAATTTCCCCTCTGCCTTCGCCGGCTCATGTTATGTTGGCCCCGTTGGTAGCTCCTCCTGTGCCTAATATATCTAAACCTGTAAGAACAAGGGCTTCTTCTAAAACGTCTGCACCACCTCCTATAATTTCTTCAGGAGCTGTAGAAGGTGCGGCAGTCCCAGCCCTTCCTCTGCCCCCGTCTCTTACAGTGGTAGCTCCTAGAAAGCAAGTTTTCGTGTCTCGGTTGTCCCCTGATACTTCTTGTGAGGCTATCGCTGCCTATATCGCAAGTAAGTCGACAGCTGCTGTATCTATTTCTAAGTTTAGCTTTTCCGAGCCCCGAGAAATAGCCTCGTTCAAAATAAGTGTACCGCCTGAATCATTTACAACTATTTGTGACCCAAAATTTTGGCCGCCACAAATGATTGTACATGAGTTTAGGCAGAAACAAGAGAGAACGCTACAGTCGAGCATGCCCGACAGTGTAATACCCTGTACCCAGGTAAACTTCCGTCACTGAGTTATATGCGCCCATAGCAGCAGCAAAAAGAGGAAGAAGAAGAGCGAACTTGTTGCTGCAGTTTGGTGGGGTTGTACTGGCGAGGATTTGTTTTGCTAATAACTTTTCTTAGAATTGACCGAATTGAATAAAATTTTATACAACAGTAGACAATTATATATTAATTATGTGTGCAAAGTTTGGTTTAGGTAGCATGAAATGTGGACGCTATTGACGAAATTCTGTAGCGGGGGAAGGGGGGGGGGGGGGGGAAATTAAAAAAAAAAAACATAAACTCGTCCTTACTCGGACCTAGGAGAATCTGGATGCCAACTTTGGTTATTCTAGCTTTTATAGTTTCTGAGATCCTCGCGTTCATCCAGACGGACGGACATGTCTAGATCGATTTCTCTCGTCATGCTGATCAAGAATATATATACTTTATGGGGTCGGAGATGCTTCCTTCTGTATGTTACATACTTTGCACAAACCTAATATACCCTTTTTACCCTACGGGTACAGGGTATAAAAACGAGCTCGCTCTTTGCCGGTCAACTTACAGTCTGCTGGCCAACCTTTGCAGCCAACCTCAAGCTCGATTTCAAAAAACTAGGAGCTCGTCCACTTTCGTTAAACATTCTATATCAGAATGTTAGGGGTATTGTGTCCAAGCTCAGTAGTTTATTTCTTAGTAGTTTTTCGTTTGAATCTGATATTATTGCGTTCTCAGAGACGTGGTTAAATCCCACGATTTCTGATAACGAAATCTTATCAGATCATTTTTGTATCTTTCGACGAGATCGTCCGGCTCGACGTGGCGGAGGCGTACTGATTGCAGTCAATTCCTCCTATCGGTCGGAAATAATTGATGTAAATGTTCCTAATGATGTTGAATTTGTTGCTGTAAGAGTATCTTTTCCGTCTTTTGCACTATACATCTCTTGTTCTTATATACCTCCCTCTTCTGATATACAGGTCTATATGGAACATATAACCTGTATGAAAGGAATCTCTAATCTCCTACGTGACAGTGATGCGTTCGTTGTGGTAGGTGATTTTAATTTGCCTAACATTGAATGGACATTCTTCAATCAGTCTAATTATTTGGTACCCTCGGCAGAGCATGTCTGTTTAGACTGCTTGTTTGACCTTTCATTGTTCCAAATTAATTCTTTACCTAATCACTTAAGCAGAATGCTTGATCTCGTCTTTGTCACCGACCCTGCTAGTACAGTTATCTGTAGGTCTTCTTCCCTTATACTGCCTGAAGATTCTTATCACCCTACTTTGCAAATCTCCCTCTCAATTTCAAACCCTACCTCTACTCCAGCACTTATTCCCAAAAATACTAGTTTGTGCTTTCGCAAAGGAAATTTTTCTTTGCTAAACGAACTTTTTGCAGCAACTAATTGGTCCTATTTGTATAGTGCTGTTGACATCAACATAGCCGTAAAGTTTTTCTATGACACTATTAATGATCTTTTTGATGTCTGCATCCCAAAAAGTGTCATTTCGTCTGCGTCATCAAAACCTCCTTGGTTTTCACCAAGACTTTCAAACTTAAAAAATGTTAAATCTAGATGCTTTAAAAAGTATAAGCAGTCGGGCCTATCTCTTGACTTCTATAAATACTCTTTAGCGAAATCCAATTTTGCTCTCCTTAATTCACAATGTTATAATAATTACCTTGCCCGATGCAAGATACAATTTGCACAGGACCCTAAACACTTCTATAAGTTCCTTAACTCTAAACGTAAATCTGCTTCCCTTCCTTCGTCATTTTTCCTTGGTGACAAAAAAGCCAGCAACGATTCTGAAGCTGCTGACTTGTTTGCCAACTTCTTCCAATCAACATATTCCTCTGTATCTATTAGTAATACCTCTTATCCTTATAGCATTTCATCTTCCCACACTATTTACGCTCCCATAATTTCTGATAGCTGCCTACTCTTCTTCTGGAGCACACAACATTCCTAGTTTAATCTGTCAATTGGTTCCTCAATCTTTCCAACTATTTGGAGAGCATCTTTTATTATACCTCTTTATAAAAAGGGTGGTAAGTCTGATATTTCAAACTACAGAGGAATTGCAAAGTTGTCTGCCATACCAAAATTATTTGAAAAAATAGTTTGCAGCACTTTGCAGCACCTCTGTAAATCTGTCATATCTCCAGCTCAACATGGATTCATGAAGAGACGGTCTACTACGACCAATTTGCTGGAATTTACTTCCTTGGTAAATGAAGCATTTATTTTAAAAATTCAGACTGATGTCGTTTACACTGACTTCAGTAAAGCATTTGACTCTGTGAACCGTGATCTTCTGCTCTTTAAGCTAAGTCGTATAGGATTTCCCTCCGCTTTTTTGAGTTGGATTTCGTCTTATCTAAAAAATAGGTCCCAACGGATCTTGCTTAGGTCGCACATTTCTAAGCCCGTGCTTGCATCATCAGGTGTGCCTCAATGTAGCCATCTTGGCCCCTTACTTTTTACATTATTTATTAATGACCTACCCTCTACCTTGTCACACTCTCATATTCTTATGTATGCTGATGATGTGAAACTTATTCTGTCTTATGAAGACCATACTCATTTTCATCGCCTGCAGGATGATCTGAACTGCATGCAATCGTGGTGCTTAGCTAACCACTTGTACCTCAATTGCGCTAAGTGTAAGTTCATGACATTTCACCGAACTTTGCCCCATTTAGTTACGTATACGATTGACAATGTGCCATTGCAACGTATATTGACTGTTGAAGACCTTGGGGTTCTTTTTGATTCCAAATTGAACTTCAACCTTCACATATCTAGTATTGTCAATAATGCTAAGGGATTACTTGGATTCATTAAACGTTGGTCCAAGGAATTCAATGACCCATATACCACTAAGCTTCTTTACACTGCACTAGTACGCCCTGTGCTTGAATACTGCTCATGCGTTTGGAGTCTGTTCAGAAGAAATTCCTTCTTTTTGCTCTACGTGGTTTAAGCTGGGATCCCAACCTCCGCTTGCCATCGTACTCTAGCAGGCTGATGCTTATAAACCTTCCTTCTTTAGTTAATGTAGGACTGTTCTTGGAGTAGTTTTTCTCCACATGTTGATTATCGGCGAGGTTGACTCCTCTTCCCTCTTAGGTCGCCTTAATTTTTCCGTTCCTTGTAGACCAACAAGGAATTATTTACCATTCGTCTTGTCTAGGTGCACAATTATAATGAGCTTTCTCATTTACTTTCAACAGAACTCTCTCTTTATTCTATAAAAGTTCTTCTTTATAGTTATCTCCGTGGAAATCTCTGACCACATACTGTGCCCCAACGTGTCGGGGGCATTTATAGACGTTATTGTACAGCTTTTTTGTAGGCTTTCTTATCTTTTAAGTTGAGACTTTATTATATTAATCATATTTGTATTTTTAATTTTAAATCTTAATATATATATAATATGTTAATACTTATATATTGTTTTTGAATAAATCGACAGAACCACTTGTTGATTTAAATAAATAAATAAATAAAACACTACGGCCAGTGGCATCAGCAGAATCGTCATTAGGTGCGGCGCACAACAAGTCTCGCCTCTCAGAGCTCAAGTTGCCCACGTTCAGCGGTGGGTACACTGAGTATGAGGATTTCTCATCGATGTTTACAGCTGTTATGGCCAACGACCCAAATCTAAGTGACGTGGAAAAGCTACAACATTTACGTTCCTGTCTTAAAGGATCTGCGTTGAACGCAATCAAATCACTTGAGATAAGTAGCGCAAATTATAAAGTGGCAGTGGAGCTACTTGATAAGCGTTTTAGGGTTGAGACAACTTCTAAACTTCGGGAATTGTCGGACAAAGTCAACGCTAACACGCGTGCGCTTTTGACATTGGGCGCTGCGCCGGATATTGCCGGCAGCATCATTGTGCATACGGTTGTGGAGAAGGTTGATAGCGCTACACAAGCAAGATGGGAGGAGGCAGCACCGTTGGATCTCATACCATCGTGGACGCAGTTTGCAATTTTTCTAGAGGAGCACTGCCAAAAATTGGAAAACGTGGAAAATGCTATGGCAAAGTATACACCGAGCTCTCAGGTGGGAAAGAAATATACTAACACCAAACGTTCCTTTGTCGCATCGAATGGTTGTGCGTTTTGTGATAATTCGGGCCATGATATTTACACATGCCCGCTTTTTGGTAATTTATCGAAGAAAGGCCACAGAATGCGAACATGTAACTCGGGATCATGTAGAGTATGTGGTTCCATTTCCACAATGCAGCTTCGCAATTCGTTTCGTCTGAGCAGCCGTATGTTTCTGGTTCACAGCCTCTTGCCCACTTGCAATCATTTTTGTCACGCAGTGCGCTTGCCGCTATTTCGCCATCGTTGTCATCAGAGCCTGCCCATAATCTCATTTCGAATGTTGTGCTCCTGGCTACTGCGGTTATTAATGTAAAAAAACCGCAGGCATCTGGGTACCTTGTCGTGCACTGCTAGACGCTGGATCGCAGCTGCATATAATTACCTCACGGTTTGCGCATCAATTGCAATTTGTAGGAGCGCTTGTCGCAAATATTTACAAGTATAACTTTATTTGTATTGTTTTATACTTTTCATTTTTGCTTTGACATTTAGTGGTAGATACTCTTTTACATTTAGTAGTAGAATCTATGGGCTCTCTTTAGTAGTAGATTAATTAGTTATTATTATTGTGTCCGAAAAGCTAATTGCGTACTCTCTGGCGGACCCGAGAACTCAAGACCCAGCAGTTGATGCGCGAATGTATACGTCGGCGGACGCCGCGCGCATGGCCAGTCGCCAATTATTTCTTTTAGTTTCATTTTTTTTTTTTTTTTTGGTTATTTTGTTATTTTTTCGTTTTAATCTGCACCCAAGGTGGAAGTGAAGAGTTATGCTTAGTTAATAATTTGTATATTACCAATTTTGTATTTATTTGTGGTTGCCAGTGGAAAAAAAATTAGAAGTGAAGTTATGCAGCGCCATTTTTGAACCCAGACTCCAAAAAGAACAATAATTGTATCTACATTATATATTGAATATTAAGTTGTAGAAGAATACGCAATTATTTTTTACGTTTTAGTGCCTGTTACTATTTTGAAAACGTTTTTTTTTTTTTTTGTTTAAATTGTTATTTTAGTTGTTTGTGTTTGCTGTTTGTCGCAGTACCTAAAAGCTCATCTTAGTACCGCTCAGTTTCTTTGCTCAATTTTAGCTTACAGCATTCTTCTTAAGCTTTGCGCTAACTACGTTATTTAGGTCATTCATCCCTATATTTATTCTGCCCACAATGTTTTGCTGAAACAAGTCTTGCACAATTAAAGGTTCAATTCATTTTGATCAACTTCGGTTTGTGTTGGTTGTGCGAGAATTTTATGCATATTAAATGTGCAGGATTAAGTCGGTGTGACTTCGACAAAGTTTACTCACCTAAAAAAGGCTGTGGTGGCTTTAGGTGGTCCTGGCCTGTACGCATTGACATCCAATTTAATTTCTCACGTATGTATAATAACGTGCGAAATAAATTTTTAAAGTTGCAAAAGTTAACTAAGCAACTTTCAACTGAGTTTGATAGTAACAAGTAAAAAAGCTAAAGTCGGGTGTCCCGACTTTTAAATACTCTGTACATATGTTTACCATAATTATAGAAAATAAAAAAAATTAAGAAAATAAAATAAAAATTTTATCGATTTTACCTCTCTCGGTATTCGAACTCACGTAAAGGGTTTATAATTGCACATTTACATAGCAATTGCGTCTGTGTGAGTGTATGTATGCCTATGCGCATCAATTCGTGTCTGTGTAAGCATTTTCGCAGTCAACCAAACAGCAACATCAACAACAGCCGCGGGCAGCGCTTGAGCAGCGCTGCAACAGCAAATATATTTATGGCTATAACTTCTTGTTAAATCGGTCTATCATAGTGAAACTTGGTATACGGACATATAATAACCAACTGGGGTTATTTCCAAAATTTTAGTTCGAAATTCTAAGAATTACGGGAGTTACGATTTGTGGGGTAGAGGGGGGAGGGAGGGAAATTCCAAAATATACATTTTCTGCGTATTCACATAAGGCATCTGGGACTAAAATTTGGTGTTCCTAGGTCTTATGGTCTCCGAGATATAGGTGATTATACAAATGGAAAATCGGGAAAACCCCCATAGGGGGGAAGTGGGGGGGAAAATCAAAAAAATAAAACAAACTCGTATAGAATACACACATAACGCATCTTTGTGCAAAATTTGGTGTCTCTATCTCTTATAGTCTCTGAGATCCAGGTGTTCATACGGACGGACAGACGGACAGACTGACAGACGGACAGACGGACAGACGGACAGACAGACAGACAGGGCTAGATCGACTCGTCTCGTCATGCTGATCAAGAATATATATACTTTGTGGGGTCTGCCACGCCTCCTTCTGCCTGTTACATTTTTCAGCTCCCGCAAACCTAATATACTTCTGTACATTTCATGTACAGAGTATAAAAATAAGATTGTGTCTCTGCCCAAACGTAGGTTAAGCCTCAATTTCTAGAGGTACCGCGGAGGGAGGGAATTTCCAAAATACACATTTTCTGCGTATTCACATAAGGCATCTGGGACTAAAATTAGTTATACGAATGGAAAATCGGG
Organism: Scaptodrosophila lebanonensis; assembly: GCF_003285725.1. NCBI lineage: Eukaryota > Metazoa > Arthropoda > Insecta > Diptera > Drosophilidae > Scaptodrosophila > Scaptodrosophila lebanonensis. The sequence continues at coordinate 15,445 of NW_022060677.1, read as the reverse complement.
AAAATTTGGTCTCTCTAGCTCTTATTGTCTCTGATATTCAGGACACACGGACAGACAGACAGACATAGATCGACTCGTCTTGTCACGCTGATAAAGAATATATATACTTTGTGAGATCTGCCATGCCTCCATCTGTCTGATACATTTTTCAGCTCCCGCAAACCTAGAATTGTACTCTTGTACATTTCATGTACAGATTATAAAAATATAAAACTGTCATAAAAAAGTTATAGTTGCGAATATCATCACTTATTGATGGCTGCGAACTGTTCGTGAATGAACTAGTTCAGCCGCGAACTGTTCGCACTCCAACACACGGTATTATTTTATTAAAACAAATATTTTAATTAAGTACTCATAGATCTGTACATTTTAACTCTATTCATCACCTATTTACGTTTACGTGTATTATTCATAATTACGGCCAGAGGCAGTAGCATAGAATGGATAAGCAGGCATTGGTGGAGAACGCAAACAAACGGAACTTCACAAACACAACGCACACAAACAGCAACAATTCCGACCAAGAAATTGCTAATATAGTTAGCAATCACAACAGTAGCAGCAGCAGCAACGGCACCAAGTACACAATATCTTACAATAATTTAAACAACGCTAGTACGAATAGCAATGGAATTGGCAGTGCTGGCAGCGAGGTGCGGGAACGCGGGAGTAGGAACAGGTCCTGTCAACTATATGATACCAACAGGTGGTTGTGTCTACGACCACATCATTGCCATGATGAAGGGCCTTGACCTGGAGGATGATGGTATATTGTTGAACAGGAAGATAAAGGCCATAGAAACGGATTTCTACAACATTGTTCGCGACGAATCGATGCTGTAGTGTGTATAAGTCCATTGATGATTAATATATAAAAAGATATATAAATAATATATAATAATAATAATAATATATACATACATACATTTACTAAATCATGCATGTAAACATTGGTGCATGCATGTTTCTGTTACCACAATTTACAACTTTCTAAAATACCGTATAGACCATTTTTTCAAAAATACATATCTCATTGTGAGCAATATTAGTTTTGTTTCCTTATATATTATATGCCCCAAAAAATAGTATATTAATAATTTTCTTATTTTATATTGCAATGAGTCCATGGAGTATATGAACGATAAAGCATTAGGCGATGGAGACACTGCTCTGAAATTTGCTCTACTTTTTTCATCCCGGAACTTCGATGCGTTGGCTATGAAAGATACAAAGGTCCGAAGTGCTATGCTAAAGATCCTGGAGACAAATTTCATCAATGCAGACGCATACCGAGAGCATGACAAGAATCGTCTGTACAACTCCATAACACTTTTAGGCGAATACTATCATCGGGTTCGTTTGGCCAACAATGCACCTATTACAATTTTGGGTGAATCGCTGCTCAATCTACTTACAATGGAGATTGGCGCGTTTGATTTTATCACAGATTACGCTTAATGGCGAGATAATGCGCTCGCGTCATAAGGTAGAAATTGACCAACTACTGTACCATATTAGACGCCACCTGATAATGCAGCCGATGCTAACGCCTAAAGTAAAAGCTATACTGCTTATGGTGTTGGATTTGTTCTACAGCCATTTTAAGCACATTGGCTTCGAGATGGAGGCAATGTACTCAGACTACTTGGTTGCTGAGAGTGCGGAAGACGATGGTTGTTTACAACCTCGTGCTTTCCGTATAAATGGAAGTTCGGGGAAATAATGCCAATACCTAAGGGAGGCAATGATTTTCGGCCTATTTCCAAACTACCGTTCCTCTCAAAAGCATTTGAACACCTGATGACAAACCAAATTACTAACTTCATGGTAACAAACTCACTATTAAGCGACAAACAATCGGGCTTCAGGAAAAATAGAAGTTGTATAACTTCAATATTAAAAATTACAGAGGACATTCGTGAGCAAATGGACAACAGTATGGTAACTTTTTTGACCCTTCTTGACTACTCAAAAGCTTTTGACACGGTAAATCATACCATACTCTGCACCAAACTTGAGAGACTCTATAACTTCTCTGACTCCGCTATACATCTAGTCCAATCATACCTGTCCTGTCGCCATCAAGCAGTCGTCACCTCGTGTAGTGTTTCGTCTTTTCTGTTAATAAAACGTGGAGTCCCACAGGGTTCAGTGCTAGGGCCCCTGCTATTTTCTATTTATGTTAATGACCTTCCATGTTCTGTGTCAAACTGCGATATTCACTTGTATGCAGATGATGTTCAGTTGTATGTTAGTCGTCCGTTAGATAGATTAAAAGAATGTGTACGTGCTTGTAATGACGATCTGTTGAAAATCAGTGAATGGGCGAGAATAAATGGTCTGGAAGTCAATCCGGAAAAATCTAAATGCCTGGTAATTTATAAAAAGAAAATTAACTTACTTAATCTAGAGAAATTACAACTGAAAGACAAACATATTGAATACGTAAGGCAGGCAAAAAATTTAGGGATAATCATTAATGAGACACTATCATGGCACAATCATGTTAATAATGCTGTAGGAAGAACGTATAGTGCACTTAGGTTTCTCTCTTTGACGCAGAATTTCCTCCCAGCCAAACTCAAGCTCCTTATTGCTAAGACATACTTGATACCCTCACTATTTTATGGAGTAGAATTATTCGGAAACTGTGACGCCGTAAGCCAGAGCAAACTAAAAGTAGCCTTTAACAGCATTGCACGTTATGTCTTTGATATTAAAAGAAGAGAATCCATAACGGAATACGCAAAACTAATTTTTAACTTGACTCTTAACTCCTGGATTAAACTTAGGACCGTAATTTTTATACACAGAACCATTACTCGAAAAGAGCCGAATTATTTGTATGACAAAATTTCATTTACCTCATCAAGAAGAATAAATAATATAGTCTGCATAAGATATAGATTATCTTGTTCCGAAAAACACTTTTTTATATTTGCTGTTCGTCTGTGGAACGAGTTACCGCATGGCTTAAAAACAATCAGCAATGAAACGCATTTTAGAAATAGAATTCATGCGCACTATCAAGAAAATACCTAAATGAAATAAAGTAAGAGCACAATATTAATACATTTACACTCAGTAGGCAACATTTTTGTTCTGATTATAAAATAATAATAATATTAAAAATAAGAAACAAATACACTTTAAATTTATGTATAATTAAAATATATCTAATATAAATAGGTTAAGTACGCTAATGAAATCACTTGAATTTTAATAATATCTAAGGAAATTTAATTAATGTGACTAGTGCATTAATTTATAAGAATAATTCTTGTAGCACTAGGAATAAATAAATAAATAAATAATAACAATAGTGTAGCTGTGCAGCCGCAGACTCAGTACCAGCAGCAACAAGAGTCTCAAAGTGCGTATATAGAAGGACATGGGAGAAGTAACACTGATAATGCCAGCCAAACAAATGAGTCCACCCACGATTCTTTTGAGTTGCAGCCTACGATGAAGAAATGGATCGAGCAAGTCTGTGAAGATTCGCTCTGCGATATTGTTTTTGGCGAGGCGGATATTGGTAGTGGTGATCTTTACAGTCAAGTCGAGCACGAACAAGCAAGACTCGTTTTAATCGCCCCATCGATAATGATAATCAAAACGGACGTTCGCGCAACCAACAACGTCGCTATAGCGCCAGCTTCGATCGTGCGTAGCGATGGCGGTAATATATAGCATACACGATCGTCGTAAGCATTCCCAGGAACGTTATGAGAGGAATTTTGGCAGCAACAATTACAGCAGCTGTTGGAGCACCATGTATAGTTTTTAAGTCTCTCTGTTGCGCTCTCTATCGCGCCCTTTACTGCGCTCTCTTTGTGCATTACCTTTTTTATGCCGGCCCGCTGACTTGTAGCGGCAGCAGGCAAATCACTTGTTAATTACTACTCGCACGGTCAACATCGTTACTGCACAAATATCAAGCCATTAAAAGCCATTTTAATAATTAAAGAAAACCGCGTCTCATTTAATAAATAGTTAAATCTTATCGTTTCGCTAAAAAGCTAGCGATTTTTCATTGGCGCCCGAGCAGGGACTTCGGTTTTCTCAAGATTATTTCCTCGTTTGTTTGCGGTCTTTGTGGCTTGGTTTTTGTGCGCGGTCGTGTGATTACTTCGTTTGATTTGGGATTTGGAGCTTGGTGCCTTTCTGGATATCATCAACTACATCCATTCGTTTGGACTGTGGAGCTGCTGTCTGCCCTACTTGTGGATCGTTTCGCTTGGCTAATGGGTGATCGTCGCTCGGAATCCAGGGAAGTTTCGGTGGACTCTTTTGAGAGCTTGCAGGTATTCTGTGCCAACAATTGAGCATAAAGCATTAACAAGTTTAATTGCTGCAATTCGTGCAAGTGCAAAGTGGAGAAAAATCTATTTACATACATACATACGTATGTACATATAGTACGTGTGTGCTGCCGACTCAATTTTTGGCACTTGATTTATTTTGTGCACCAACATTACATACACAAATTATATTATATACATACATATACACACATACACCACACCTTGCATAAATTAACATAATTATACACCCTCATAAACATAACTACTAACAAAACCTCGAGGCAAAACAAACCACAACAATTAAAAAAGGGCTACTAAGCTGATTTTTAACATAAACAAATATTTTGAAGTTATTTTGTTTCTATTGTGTTGGTTTTTGGTGAAGATTTGTTGCATCAGCTGCATACATAGAAACATAGCTTTTGTTGTTGCTTGCGCCGCTAGCGTAGGAAAAGAATTTTGTCGCTCTCTCTTTGTGTGCGCCCTTTTTCGGCTACACTTGTCGCTAGGCCAACGAACTTCCCCCCGCTACCCGTTTGGATTAGCGTTGCCTACAAGCGTGCTTGCGGTAATCGACGCCTATTTTCTGAGTACAGCTGAGACTGCTTGCAGATTTCGTTGTTGTTTGTGCGGTCGCTTGGACTGCTACTTTGCTTGCGTGCATACTGTATTGAGTGCGTGTGTACGTAATCTGCGTGCATATCAGTTTGTCTCTTGCTGTTTTAGCGCGTTGTTATTTGCGAGGGCTGTTAGGAAAGTTCGGCTGTCATTTTCTTTGATTTGCAACTTGTTTAGAGTTTATTTTGGTTATACTCTACCATGTCGGAATCTGAAAAGCAACAAGTAGTAGCTAAATCTAGTTCTAAACTAGTACAATGCTTGCAGAAATTTGATAAGGTTAGCGCTGATATTGCTCGTATGAGAACAGCATTCCAGTTAAAGACAATTTCGTTTGAGCAAACAGAACTCGAGTGTCGTCTCGAGCTGTTAGCAGATTACATAAAGAAAGCTATGGGGCTTCAGGCAGATTTGGATAGTCTCAATCCAAGTAACGATAGTAGAGGGCCACTTGAGGATTTGTGCATTTCAACTAAGGCGTTGTATGTGAAGGCAACGAAACAAAAAGTTGAAAGTCAGACTTCTCATGACTGTTCTATGATGGCCAGTCAACGGTCCCAGTTACCCAAAATGCGGCTGCCTACATTCAGTGGAAAGCATGCCGAATTTAAGAATTTTATGTGCTTATTTGAAAGTCTAGTGCATGACGATCCTTCGTTGACCAACGTCGAGAAGTTTAATCATTTGGTGTCGTGCTTGTCAGGTGAGGCTCTAGGAGTTGTGAAACCGTTTCAGTTAACGGACTGCAATTACTCAAAAGCCATTGCTAGCCTCAAGTCTGTGTACGACAACAAATGTTTGATATTTTTCGACACTATCTCGCAATTGTTTGACATCCCAAGTATGACCAAACCTAATGCATCTAGTTTGCGGTCCATCATTGACACTGTTTCTGCCATTTATGCGTCTTTAACTTCGTTGGGAAGTGAAAAGGACATCTCAAACGCAATGATCATACATATGGTTATGGCCAAGGTTGATCATGTAACCAAATCTCGTTTTGAGGAACAGCTCGACTATGACAAGTTGCCTTCTTGGGATGACTGCGCTAAGCAGTTAAATAGACGTTACCAATATTTAGCGGCTGAAGAGACAACTCGGGTTAAAAATAAACCGCGAGCCGAACCTGCAAAAAACAGTAAAGCTTCGTTTTCTTGCACAAAGGGTCCTTCAAAGCCTGCAAAACCGATCTCGAAGTGCACATACTGTAGTTCTGCGGAACACAATATCTATACTTGCCCTTCTTTCGGATCTATTCCCGTTATGCAGCGATTTGAGTTCGCCAAGACTCAAAAAATGTGCCTCAATTGCTTGAATGTGGGTCATGTAGTTTCCAGTTGCAAAGCTTCCAAGTGTCGGGTGTGTTCAAAACCACACCACTCGTTGTTGCACAGATACTCTGTAGCTGTGCCAAATTCACCCGTTCTACAGGCGGTCGCACCTCCAGAACCATATTTAGGTCACGTCTTAAGTGCCGACCAAGTCATTCTTGCCACAGCATTGGTGAATATTAGAGATAGATTCGGCCACTACCATCCTGCACGTGTGTTGCTTGACGGCGGCTCGCAGTTGAATCTCATGACTGAGAACCTTGCGCAGCGCTTGCGACTAAAGCGCGAAGACACGGCAGTGAGTATTGCAATGGCAGGTGGGACCACAACTGATAGTAAACACAAGGTGTGTGCTGCTATTCAATCTCGTTTGACTGCACACAACTTTGCCACTGATTTTTGGGTTCTTAAATCCATATCCACTTGTCAACCTTGTAACTTTTTGCCCACAACGAGCTGGAAAATACCCGAAAATCTGGAGCTGGCTGACCCAGAGTTTTACAAACCAGCCAAGGTTGACATTCTTCTAGGCGCTGAATTCTTTTACGGCTTGTTGTGTGTTGGGCAAATCGAGCTCAATTCTGGTCTTCCGTTGTTGCAGAAGACCTTGCTGGGATGGGTTGTTGCTGGTAGATACACAGGACAAATACCTCGTCAACAACTTAGTGTTAATGTTGCCGCTCAAGTTAGTGAATGTTCTCTCGACACATTAGTTCAACGCTTTTGGGAACTCGATCGGAGCCCAAATGAGTCGAAGGCTGTGCGCCAGACAGCTGAACAAAAGGCCTGTGAAGCTCACTTCACCAAATCAGTACAGCGCCTGTCTACAGGACGTTTTCAAGTCGAACTTCCGTTCAAATCCGATCCCACTGTACTAGGGCTTTCCTTTCAAACTGCTGAAAGACGATTTATGCAACTTGAGCGCAAACTCGCAAGAGACAAAACTCTCCATGACATGTACCATGACTTCATGAGAGAGTATCGTGATCTTGGGCATATGTCTGCTCTTGAATCCCCTCCTCCAGGACAGCACTACTATATTCCTCATCAGTGTGTCCTGAGACCTGAAAGTACCACAACCAAATTGCGTGTGGTGTTTGACGCTTCTAGTAAAACGTCAACGGCCCTGTCATTAAATGACACTTTAATGGTTGGGCCGACTATTCAGAGGGAGCTTTATTCAACACTTGTAAATTTTCGGTTGAATAAATATGCAATTACTGCCGACATCTCAAAGATGTACAGGCAAATAAACGTGTCTGAAAAAGACAGAAATTACCAGCTCGTTCTTTGGCGAGAAAGCGCCTCTCATGAGCTGCAGTCCTTTAAGTTGAACACTGTCACATACGGGACTGCGTCAGCGCCATTTTTAGCTGTGCGCTCGTTGTTTGAATTGGCAAATATTTATGCTCGATCTCACCCTGTAGCTTCAAATGTCATTAAAAATTGTTTTTATGTTGACGACATGTTGGCAGGAGCAGATTCTGTAGATGAGCTTAAAGAAATCTGTAATCAAGTACGAGAGGTACTAGATTCCGGAGGGTTCCCTTTGGCAAAGTGGGCATCAAATTGTCAGGCCTTGTTCGGGGATGATGGCAACATCATCGAAAAGGCAATTAAGTTTGACGACTCCACCTCAGTGAAAACGCTTGGAATGCGCTGGGCCCCTCAAGATGATGTATTTCGGTACCATCTAGATGTGGATAGCTTTATTTCGTTAAAGCCAACAAAACGAAACATCTTGTCGGTAGCGTCTCGTCGGTTTGACCCACTTGGGCTGTTGTGCCCCATCGTCACAAAATCGAAAATTCTGTTGCAAGAGTTGTGGCGGTTAAAACTAGAGTGGGATGAAACTATTCCAACGAGTATGCATACTTCGTGGAATAAGTTCATTGAGACTCTGCGTGATCTACACAAAATTCATATTCCGCGATACGTTTGCTTAAACGTTTATGAGACAGTGCAAATTCATGGTTTCGCAGACGCCTCAAGTCAGGCATACGGTTGTTGCATATACATTAGGACTTGCAACAATGATAGCGTAGGCGTTTCGTTGCTTACAGCCAAATCCAGAGTGGCACCACTCAACGTAAAGACGATTCCTCGACTCGAATTGTGTGCGGCACTCTTACTAGCGAAACTCTGGCAGCATGTTTGCGCCACGCTGAGTAAGTTTGTTATAGAAAGTGTAAACTTCTGGTCAGATTCTCAGATAGTGTTGTATTGGTTGGAGAGAGACTCATCCACGTTGTCCACATTCGTGGCAAATAGAGTGGCTGAGATCCAAGAGGCTTCTGAGAATACTGTTTGGCGTCATGTGCCTACAGACTGCAACCCTGCTGACCTAGTTTCTCGTGGAACTGATATAGACGAAATGGTATCGTCACTGTGGTTTAAGGGCCCTAATTTTCTAAAGCTCGGTGAAAATGATTGGCCCAATCTTCACCATGTTGAATTATCGTCAGACGTTAAGGCATCTGAAGATAAAAAGAATGCGACTGTACTTACAGTCATTCGATCAGACCTAGAGTCAAATTGCATATTGGACCTTATGTTGAAACTGTCGTCCTTTCCCAAATTAATTCGGATATTGGCATATGTTTTGCGATTTTGCTACAGGAAAAATCGCAGTGATTCTTTAATTGTGTCAGCTTTAGAACGAAGATTATCGTTTTTTAAGCTGATTGAAGTGCTGCAAGCTGATATATACAGCCGTGAGATCAAGTCTCTACAAAAGTCGGCGCCACTTCCCCCAAGTTTGCAATCTCTTAATCCCTTTATACACGAGTTCGAAGACACTGGGATTAAGTTTCGTTTGGTTCGAGTAGGTGGACGTTTGTTGCATGGTCCAATTCCTTATGACGCAAAATTTCCACTATTACTGCCTAAAGATGCACCAATAGTAGCATTGTATATTCGGCATTTACACCTCAAGCACTATCATGCAGGTGCAAAGGTATTAATTGGGCTTCTTAGGCAACAGATCTGGGTGGTGAATGCTCGTAGTGCTTGCTCAGCAGTTGTACGTAATTGTGTACACTGCTTCCGATACAAGCCCAAGTTGTTAGGGCAAATAATGGGAAATTTGCCAGGTGATCGCCTTCGAGAAGGTCGACCGTTTAGGGTTTGTGGGGTCGATTTTTGCGGTCCTTTCCATGTAAGCTACCGCATACGAGGAAGACCACCCGTTAAAAATTACGTCGCCGTGTTTGTTTGTTTTGCCTCGAAGGCCGTTCACCTCGAGCTGGTAACAGACCTATCGACTGACGCCTTTCTTAATGTTTTTAAAAGGTTCATCGGGAGACGCGGCCTGCCGGAGACGGTTTACAGCGACAACGCGACCAACTTTGTAGGAGCGAGCGGCGTGCTGAAGGAGCTGACGTCGGCGTTCGAGAGGAGCAAAGCCGCTTTGATGGACTTAGCGGCAGAGCGAGGGATCGATTGGCGGTTCATTCCTCCCAGGGCTCCCCACTTCGGAGGACTGTGGGAAGCAGCGGTGAAGGCGGCGAAGGCTCGTCTAGTCAGGGGCGCAGGCAACGCGAACCTGACCAGAGACGACCTGGAAACGCACCTGGTGGACGTGGAGGCAATTCTCAACTCCAGGCCTATGGTGGCAAGCGGCAGCGATCCCAACGATGGAGAGGTGCTCACTCCGGGCCACCTGCTCATCGGACAACCGCTTCTTACTCTGCCGCACGAAGGCGTGCAAGAAGGGTCTTTGAGCAGAGCCGGGTCCGGATTTTTGAAGCGGTGGCGGCAGCTGTCGGAGCTCAAACTGCAGTTTTGGCGCAGGTGGTCCAAGGACTACCTGCTCAGCCTGCAGCAACGGACGCAGTGGGCCAAAGGCGAGGCCAACCTGGACGACGGAGCAGTGGTGCTCGTCCACGACGACAACGCCCCCCCGCAGAAGTGGCTCATAGGGCGCGTGGTGGGCGTGATTTCCGGCGAGGACGGCAAGGTGCGGGTGGCCGACGTACGAACCAGGACCGGCACCATTAGGCGACCAGTCCACAAGTTGGCGGTGCTCCCAATGGATTTGAAAGACCGCTAGTCTTTCAATGGGGCCGGAATGTTGGAGCACCATGTATAGTTTTTAAGTCTCTCTGTTGCGCTCTCTATCGCGCCCTTTACTGCGCTCTCTTTGTGCATTACCTTTTTTATGCCGGCCCGCTGACTTGTAGCGGCAGCAGGCAAAGCACTTGTTAAATACTACTCGCACGGTCAACATCGTTACTGCACAAATACCAAGCCATTAAAAGCCATTTTAATAATTAAAGAAAACCGCGTCTCATTTAATAAATAGTTAAACCTTATCGTTTCGCTAAAAAGCTAGCGATTTTTCAGCAGCATTGTGAACCCCAATTGGGACCAACGGGATGATCGCAGCGAACGCCCATATATTAGCAATTATGAGCGTGGCCATTATAATACGTACGATAAGCCACCACGGTTCCAAAAGCAGCAGCAATAGCAACATCACTCACCTTATGGGCACCAAAATAAAGACAATCAGAAGATTCACAGCGAGACGTGGCGTCGCTAAAATACGTCCATAAACAATTCTTATCAGGATAAGAACTGTGCCTACAACTCCAGTGGGCCCGAGTCAAATAGTTGCAGTTCATCACCAAAATCACAAATGGACGATGGAAAATCGAATGCGAATGCAGCCGCATATGCACCAACCGAATGCTGAGAACTGACAGGCCCAGGGAGGCACCAAGGATGAGACCGAGATAGTTCGGAATGCCCAACAAACCAGAAAACACAACTACTATTTGTCCGCGCAGAAATGAGAAAAGGCTCCAGGTCAGCGGCGTCCCCGCGGCAAAAGGACACGTCGTCGCAAAAACAATAAACAAAATACTCTCCCAAATGGAATGATTACAATAAGAACATTTTGTATACTAAACAAGTAAAAAAGCTAAAGTCGGGTGTCCCGACTTTGAAATACTCTGTACATATGTTTACAATAATTATAGAAAATAAAAAAATTAAGAAAATAAAAAAAAAAATTTGATCGATTTTACCTCTCTCGGTATTCGAACTCACGTAAAGGTTTTATAATTGCACATTTACATAGCAATTGCGCCAGTGTGAGTGTATAATGCCTATGCGCATCTATTCGTGTCTGTGTAAGCATTTTCGCAGTCAACCAAACAGCAACATCAACAACAGCCCCGGGCAACGCTTGAGCAGCGCTGCAGCAGCAAATATATTTATGGCTATAACTTCTTGTTAAATCGGTCTATCATAGTGAAGCTTGGCATACGGACACATAATAACTAACTGGGGATATTTGCAAAATTTTAGTTTGAAATTCCAAGAATTACGGGAGTTACGATTTGCGGGGTAGAGGGGGGAGGGAGGGAAATTCCAAAATATACATTTTCTGCGTATTCACGTAAGGCATCTGGGACTAAAATTTGGTGTTCCTAGGTCTTATAGTCTCCGAGATATAGGCGATTATACGAATGGAAAATCGGGAAAACCCCTCTAGGGGGGAAGTGGGGGGGAAAATCAAAAAAATAAAACAAACTCGTATAGAATATACACATAACGCATCTTTGTGCAAAATTTGGTGTCTCTATCTCTTATAGTCTCTGAGATCCAGGTGTTCATACGGACGGACAGACTGACAGACGGACAGACAGACAGACAGGGCTAGATCGACTCGTCTCGTCATGCGGATCAAGAATATATATACTTTGTGGGGTCTGCCACGCCTCCTTCTGCCTGTTACATTTTTCAGCTCCCGCAAACCTAATATACTTCTGTACATTTCATGTACAGAGTATAACAAGTAAAAAAGCTAAAGTCGGGTGTCCCGACTTTGAAATACTCTGTACATATGTTTACAATAATTATAGAAAATAAAAAAAATTAAGAAAATAAAAAAAAAAATTTGATCGATTTTACCTCTCTCGGTATTCGAACTCACGTAAAGGGTGTATAATTACATTTACATAGCAATTGCGTCTGTGTGAGTGTATGTATGCCTATGCGCATCAATTCGTGTCTGTGTAAGCATTTTCGCAGTCAACCAAACAGCAACATCAACAACAGCCGCGGGCAGCGCTTGAGCAGCGCTGCAGCAGCGCTGCATCAGCAAATATATTTATGGCTATAACTTCTTGTTAAATCGGTCTATCATAATGAAATTTGGCATACGGACACATAATAACTAACTGGGGGTATTTCCAAAATTTTAGTTCGAAATTCCAAGAATTACGGGAGTTACGATTTGCGGGGTAGAGGGGGGAGGGAGGGAAATTCCAAAATATACATTTTCTGCGTATTCACGTAAGGCATCTGGGACTAAAATTTGGTGTTCCTAGGTCTTATAGTCTCCGAGATATAGGCGATTATACGAATGGAAAATCGGGAAAACCCCCATAGGGGGGAAGTGGGGGGGAAAATCAAAAAAATAAAACAAACTCGTATAGAATATACACATAACGCATCTTTGTGCAAAATTTGGTGTCTCTATCTCTTATAGTCTCTGAGATCCAGGTGTTCATACGGACGGACAGACTGACAGACGGACAGACAGACAGACAGGGCTAGATCGACTCGTCTTGTCACGCTGATAAAGAATATATATACTTTGTGAGATCTGCCATGCCTCCATCTGTCTGATACATTTTTCAGCTCCCGCAAACCTAGAATTGTACTCTTGTACATTTCATGTACAGATTATAAAAATATAAAACTGTCATAAAAAAGTTATAGTTGCGAATATCATCACTTATTGATGGCTGCGAACTGTTCGTGAATGAACTAGTTCAGCCGCGAACTGTTCGCACTCCAACACACGGTATTATTTTATTAAAACAAATATTTTAATTAAGTACTCATAGATCTGTACATTTTAACTCTATTCATCACCTATTTACGTTTACGTGTATTATTCATAATTACGGCCAGAGGCAGTAGCATAGAATGGATAAGCAGGCATTGGTGGAGAACGCAAACAAACGGAACTTCACAAACACAACGCACACAAACAGCAACAATTCCGACCAAGAAATTGCTAATATAGTTAGCAATCACAACAGTAGCAGCAGCAGCAACGGCACCAAGTACACAATATCTTACAATAATTTAAACAACGCTAGTACGAATAGCAATGGAATTGGCAGTGCTGGCAGCGAGGTGCGGGAACGCGGGAGTAGGAACAGGTCCTGTCAACTATATGATACCAACAGGTGGTTGTGTCTACGACCACATCATTGCCATGATGAAGGGCCTTGACCTGGAGGATGATGGTATATTGTTGAACAGGAAGATAAAGGCCATAGAAACGGATTTCTACAACATTGTTCGCGACGAATCGATGCTGTAGTGTGTATAAGTCCATTGATGATTAATATATAAAAAGATATATAAAATAATATAATAATAATAATAATATATACATACATACATTTACTAAATCATGCATGTAAACATTGGTGCATGCATGTTTCTGTTACCACAATTTACAACTTTCTAAAATACCGTATAGACCATTTTTTTCAAAAATACATATCTCATTGTGAGCAATATTAGTTTTGTTTCCTTATATATTATATGCCCCAAAAAATAGTATATTAATAATTTTCTTATTTTATATTGCAATGAGTCCATGGAGTATATGAACGATAAAGCATTAGGCGATGGAGACACTGCTCTGAAATTTGCTCTACTTTTTTCATCCCGGAACTTCGATGCGTTGGCTATGAAAGATACAAAGGTCCGAAGTGCTATGCTAAAGATCCTGGAGACAAATTTCATCAATGCAGACGCATACCGAGAGCATGACAAGAATCGTCTGTACAACTCCATAACACTTTTAGGCGAATACTATCATCGGGTTCGTTTGGCCAACAATGCACCTATTACAATTTTGGGTGAATCGCTGCTCAATCTACTTACAATGGAGATTGGCGCGTTTGATTTTATCACAGATTACGCTTAATGGCGAGATAATGCGCTCGCGTCATAAGGTAGAAATTGACCAACTACTGTACCATATTAGACGCCACCTGATAATGCAGCCGATGCTAACGCCTAAAGTAAAAGCTATGCTGCTTATGGTGTTGGATTTGTTCTACAGCCATTTTAAGCACATTGGCTTCAACCTCGTGCTTTCCGTATAAATGGAAGTTCGGGGAAATAATGCCAATACCTAAGGGAGGCAATGATTTTCGGCCTATTTCCAAACTACCGTTCCTCTCAAAAGCATTTGAACACCTGATGACAAACCAAATTACTAACTTCATGGTAACAAACTCACTATTAAGCGACAAACAATCGGGCTTCAGGAAAAATAGAAGTTGTATAACTTCAATATTAAAAATTACAGAGGACATTCGTGAGCAAATGGACAACAGTATGGTAACTTTTTTGACCCTTCTTGACTACTCAAAGCTTTTGACACGGTAAATCATACCATACTCTGCACCAAACTTGAGAGACTCTATAACTTCTCTGACTCCGCTATACATCTAGTCCAATCATACCTGTCCTGTCGCCATCAAGCAGTCGTCACCTCGTGTAGTGTTTCGTCTTTTCTGTTAATAAAACGTGGAGTCCCACAGGGTTCAGTGCTAGGGCCCCTGCTATTTTCTATTTATGTTAATGACCTTCCATGTTCTGTGTCAAACTGCGATATTCACTTGTATGCAGATGATGTTCAGTTGTATGTTAGTCGTCCGTTAGATAGATTAAAAGAATGTGTACGTGCTTGTAATGACGATCTGTTGAAAATCAGTGAATGGGCGAGAATAAATGGTCTGGAAGTCAATCCGGAAAAATCTAAATGCCTGGTAATTTATAAAAAGAAAATTAACTTACTTAATCTAGAGAAATTACAACTGAAAGACAAACATATTGAATACGTAAGGCAGGCAAAAAATTTAGGGATAATCATTAATGAGACACTATCATGGCACAATCATGTTAATAATGCTGTAGGAAGAACGTATAGTGCACTTAGGTTTCTCTCTTTGACGCAGAATTTCCTCCCAGCCAAACTCAAGCTCCTTATTGCTAAGACATACTTGATACCCTCACTATTTTATGGAGTAGAATTATTCGGAAACTGTGACGCCCGTAAGCCAGAGCAAACTAAAAGTAGCCTTTAACAGCATTGCACGTTATGTCTTTGATATTAAAAGAAGAGAATCCATAACGGAATACGCAAAA